>NC_073303.1:101436319-101691319 GCF_027595985.1 Sorex araneus | reverse complement strand
AGTTTCTAATCATTTCTTTTTCCTCTTTGGGGGGAAGGGGTGTGAATATTTTTTTCTTGTAAAGTTCTACCAGTGCCGTATATATCTTGGACATTAACCCCTTATCTAACAGATGCACTGTCACACTGTTGTCCCGTTGTTCATCAATTTCTCGAGCAGACACCAGTAACATCTTTCATTGTGAGGCTTATTTGTTACTGTTTTTGGCATATTGAATATGCCATGGGAAGCTTGCCAGGCTCTGATGTGTGGGAATGATACTCTCGGTAGCTTGCCGGGTTCTCCAAGAGGGATGGAGGAATCAAACCCGGGTTGGCCGTATCTAAGGCAAACACCCTACCCGCTGAGCTATCGATCCAGCCCAACAACAAATATACATATATACACACACATATATGGAGCATTTGTGTATTACATGCAATATATAAATATATCATATAAACTACATATATATCAAATTTACACATACATGTACATAAATATCTAACGGATATTAGTAAATAATTTTTCCACTCCGTGGACTTTCTCTGTATCTTGGTCACCGTTTATTTTGAAATGAAGAGGCTTTTTAGTTTAATGTAGTCTCATTTATCTTTGCTTCCACTTGCTTGGTCAGTGGTCGGAGCTTCCCCATCTTTGAGGGGAGATTTGAACTGAAAGACTTTCAAGGAACAGGAGGTTCCTGGTTGTCTTCACTGGGTTGTCCAGCAGATGGAGCCAGAACCCTTTGAAAGTCTTCAGTCAATGTTTGTCTTTGTATTCAAATTACTCATCCTTCAAGAATCAAATTATTACTTGGGGGTTGGCGGTGTGGAGGATGCCATCTGACTCCCTCTTTCACTTTCTTGGAAAAAAAAAATCCAACCGAAAAGCTTTTTCATTAAATTGTAAGAGATATGCCAGTACAGCCTTACTTGTTAATCAAAACAGGCTTTCCAAATCCAAATGCAATTATAACTGAGTTTTCAGACCTTTATCTCCTTCCTCCTGGGTGTGTAGCCCCCTCTGGGAACTCCTACTGGGAATATTGTTTTGAAAACACTAATATGTGTAGAAGGCCCCTGGGTATGGCACCAGGGAAGGGGGCGGAGAGAAACGCGGCTGTCAGTGGAAATGAAAGGGGTCTGAAAGATGAGAACAGATGCCATGGCATTCTGCAGCGACAGGAATCTCTTCAGGGCACACCCCGGAGACGGGGAGCAGAATCACTGTCTCCTGTGGTCTTGAACTGAAGAATTACTAACCAAGATTCGCATGCCAAAATCCAGGGAGAGGTTTTGTTGTTTTTCTTCTTGTTTCCAGCGGGAGGAGAGAGATTCTTTTTAAAAGGGGGTGAGTGATATGTGGGATGGATGCATGCCTGATTCCTCAAAAGAAAGCAACCCTCTCCACAGTGTGATTTAAGCCCCTCCCTGGCTTTCCCTTCACATTTTTAGTGAGGCCAGCTATCCCTTTATAAAGCAGTGATATTTGTAGCGTTTTTGTCATCTTATGAGCTATTTCTAATTTACCAAGCATGGCTGAAAACTGTTTGAGGAAAGAAAAATGCCAAGCTACAGGGTTTTATCCAGTTTGCATATTTTGGGGGCTCGGAGGGCGTGGCTATTCTGTGCTCAGGGATCACTCCTGACAGGCTCGGGGAACCATTTGGTTGCATGTTTTTATGTGTTAGGTAAAAATGACGAAAGGAGGCATCTAAATCTCACATGTGAGGGTTCTGTTCAGGACCATGTGCCATTCTCATGACTATTGCTCTTTTTCAAAAATTGGTTTTCAAGGATACTACGGAGTCAGGGAGGATAGCGCCCTAGCCAGGCTGGAGAGCACCTCGAGGGTTCAAGGAAGCTAATCTGAGGCTTTGGGGAAAGTTCTGTGAGATTTGATATGAATTTTTGGAGAGGAGGTAGGAACATAAAGGGAGCATGTGCTCCTGGATTACTTCTTTTTTTTTTTTTCATTTTTCTGGAAAGGCAACGCAGTAGAAAATAATCACTATCTTCAAGACTGCAATAACTTAAGAATTAAATAAATTGACTAGAATTTAACATTGAGCAGATATGATCAATGTTAAAATCATTTATTCTCTTCTTGTTATTTTTTTTGGTTGTTTATTTATTTGGGGGCAATATTTGGTGTTGCTCAGGACATACTCCTGGTTCCAAGTCCAGGAACATCCAAACTCAGGGAGCCATATGGGATGCCAGGGAGTGTAGCTGCGTTGGCTGCTTGCAAAAACCCAAACCACTGTACTATCATTCCAGCCCCATTTGCTTGTTCCAAATGAAGATAAAGTCTAGGAATGATTTTCTATGGGACCGAAATCCTATGGGTACAGGAAACGCTGCCTTGCTCTGAAAATCCAAAGAACATTATATATTGCAAAAGATGCATCTGTGCAATATGCTTTATAAAGAGAACAGAGAAGAGGAAAAACACAAAACTCAATTCTGTAGGCTGAATGGATGCCACTTGGACTGAATTACCCACTAGGTCAGCCTATTCTCAGCGTAAGCTATTGCACATCTATTGCTTCATGTGTGAATGGCTGTTGCATGTTCTAACTCAAGCCTAGGGACATGTGTCATGCAGAGGGAGGTTGAAACATGCTTCTTCTTGTCACTTCACATTCCAGTCAGTACCTGGAGAAGATATCAGTAAATGAAAACCCAAATTTGAAATCCCATGTTTAAAAAAATTTTTTAATTACCTCATTAAACAGCAGCTGAAAGACAACCATCACGAAAAGGATGTGTTACTGAAAAAATACCTGATGATAAGTCTCAAGAGCTGCAGGTATCCCAGTGGTTGCTATGTTTGTTTTTGTACTTTTATGTAAGGCAGAGGTGGGAGGATCAAGACCATCCTTAAGGGAATCCTTCAGGAGAATCTGGAGTAAGATATTTTTCACCCTGTGAATTTCCTGGCTCTAAAGGGTGGTAGATGTTCCACAATTTAAATATAATATGATAAAAAGGGAAACAAGAGCCATATCAAGCAAAAGAAAAGAAAAGGGGTAAGAAATTTTCTAGTATGATTTTAGTGTTTCTACCATTATAGGGCTGGAGCAATAGCACAGAAGGTAGGGTGTTTGCCTTGCATGCAGTCAACCCGGGTTCGATTCATCCGTCCATCTCAGAGAGCCCGGCAAGCTACCGAGAGTATCCCACCCGCATGGCAGAGCCTGGCAAGCTACCTGTGGCGTATTCGATATGCCAAAAAAACAGTAACAACAAGTCTCACAATGGAGACATTATTGGTGCCTGCTCGAGCAAATTGATGAATAATGGGATGACAGTGCTACCATTGTAGTCAATATTAGTTTTAAGTGTATCATTCACTGGATTCCCCTTGTTTTTATATTATGAATATATTAGATACACAAAAATGGTTGTTGTGTGGTTGGAGCAATAGTTAGGATGTTTGCCTTTGACCAGGCCAGCCCATTTTTTGTTTCTGGCACCCCATATGCTCCCTGAAACCCCCCAGGAGTGATCCCTGAGTGTGTAGTAACCCCTAATAACACCAGAGTATCTCATAAAAACCACAAAAAAGAGTTTTGATGTGCCTACTGTCATCAAGATGATACACAGAACATTCACTGTGGTAGGAATAATTCATTCCATAAGGGGGATTTGTCTTATTAGAATCAGCCTACATTGGGTATTGCAAACCACCTTTTTAAAATTATTTAAATCACTTTGACTTACAAAGTTACATAAACACTCATGATTGACTTTCAGGTGTACAATGTCCCATCACAAATCCACGCTCCCTTTTTGAGTGGTTGTTCTGGCAGTATGGAAAGACACAAATAGGGTGATTGTTGCAGAGAATATAATATGTACACCAGACCTGGTTTCCTGGAAGGTGTTTTTATCAGAGGTATAAAGGATGAAGGTAAGTTTCCAGATAGACAAGTTGGGGATGGGCATTTTCTGAAAGAAAAATTGACCTGTGCATCGTGTGAGAGATCTCTCTCAAGGAGCCTCATAGAAGATTCTAGCAATTCCAGAAGATGTCAGAAGAATCACAGACAGACCAGATCATGATGGCTTTTGGTGAATTCTTTGAACTTTCTCCTGTAGTTTTGTGAAATTTCAATAATTTCTGGTGAGGGACCAGGTTTTTTTTTTTTTAAATTCCCATACTCTTTCTCAGATCAATAGGAGTATAGCGGGTGTTGGGGAGTAGACCCTGTTCAACAGCTCAAGCCCTTTTTTTGGTCACACATTTGGGTAACATGACTTTGCCAAATCCTTTCGTTACCCAACAGTGGTTCTCAGTGTCTGTGCTTACGCTGTCATGGAGCATGCTTTCCAGACTGGCTTTCATTCACAAGCCACACTTTATGTGGAATTGGGTGAGGTTGAGAGACACCAGCAATGATTTTAAAATAGCTTGGCCAAATTTGTGTCCTGGGAAGGTTACACTGGCACAAGGGGAAGAAGAGTTTATAAATAAAGACTGAGTCAGAAAGTAATTTAGGAAACTGAAACATTGCCAGATAAAAGATGGTCAGGATCTGAAAGGGATTCACAAGTGTCCTCGGGAGGAATTGGCGATGGAATTCAGAACTATTTCAGAAACAAAACTGCAAGAACTTGAAGCCTGTGGAACATACTGAAATGAAAAAGGGAGGGTCAGAGATTTCTGAGAAGCCAGGGTTGTTGGGATGTAGTTAACAGAGGTGCTAACTTACTGAACGGAATCCTGAACTGTCTGAGCAAGGGGGAGTTTTCTTTGTGAGGGAAGGGATATTTCTCAGGAAACAACAAAGAAAACTCTCTAACTTTAATAACTAGAACCAGCACTAAGCACCCCCATTGACTTAAACATGTGTATAATGGCTGCTGTTGTTTTATTTTAACTTGGTTGTAGCGATGCAGTTTTGCAGTGGAACATTCTTCTGCTGTACAATCATGAGCAAAATTACAGATTTGCTGGTGTAACCCTACTCCAGCTTCCTATTTGAAGCTTGCTATCTTTCCACAGGCTCAAAACAAGCCCCAGCTGGTCTGATATGATTAAAATGGCTGTTTATGCCACGCAGAATGTCATTTTGTTACTGTGATTCAAAGGGACATTTGATGGGGAGAGAGGGGTTAGGGGGTTTGCAACCAGGGACACTTGCTTTACAAATGTTTGGCTTTATAACTAATGAAGGGGGAGGGATGATTTCAAAGGACATCCAATTGGCTGATAGCTGCTCAAACTTCCAACCCCTCTTCATCATGACACTTCATAAAATTCAAGAGACTTTGGATATCTCTCATCTTCCAAACTTGAATGTGTCTCTTTTCTGTGATTCCAACATATTGCCTTTTATAGGTTGTTAGACAAAAAAAAAAAAAAAAAAGGCTGACTTGACCCTCCAGAACTAAATTGAGTAAGCATGGATAAAATGGCAGAATCCTGCTCCCACTCCAGGCTGTCTTCACTGGGACCCCTCGGAGGGGGGTGGGTTGAGTTTCCCTCCCCGCCCCAAGCAGAGCCCTGGCAGCCGAAAATCTCCAGAATCCAGTCACAGCCTTGCACAAGGCCACTCTCCACAAGCTCAGATGAGCCTCACCCATAAAGGAACTGACAGAGAAACCCAGGTATGTGGGACCAGTGACTGAGATCTCCAAGCCTGCTCAGATCAGGACTGGGCCTCCTCCACCCAGATCCCCAGTTTTCCAGTAGCTTGCAGCCACACCCACAAACTGTCCCTTGCGCCATGTAATCTCATCAACAGCCAAGATCCAGAGACTATAAAACAAAGCTCCTGTTTTTTCTGGAGCATGTGGCCTTTTATACTCTAGCCCACTGATGTACCTAAAGCAGCATATGTGTGTTTGGTTTTAACATACTAGCCTGCATTCCCTTATGTATGGGCTTAAAGGGCCCCAGAATGAAATCAACAACCTTTACACATTTCCCTCTTATTGTGGTAGGAAGATGCTTGCTGTTTGGGTGGGTGTTTAAGTATTATCTGTAATGAACTGTTGTGAATTACTTTATGAAAATAAAATGTATAAAAATCGCAAAAAAATGAATAAAATGACTATTGTTGAACGTGACTTCCAACGAAAATCATTAAGGGTTCCATCTTTATGACTTAAAAAAAATGTATGATGATAGAGTCAGGTTTTCCTGTAGATTTTCCTTATCAATTTCAACTGATACTCTCTACTCCTAACTATGATAGGTTTTATGAGAGCTTTTGTATTTCATTATTATAGGTAGTCAATAGATTTTGTCAAGCTTTTTTGTGTATGAGTTGATCTGTTCAAGTTCCATTTTGTTTTTTAACTTATTGATATGATGAATTGATAATATAACTTATTGATATGATATGATTTGGGGGCATTGAATCTGGTCTTATATAATCAAAATATATCCCATCCCATTTGATCAAAATGTATAATTTTTTATACATTTCTATTCAAAATTTCTATTTTGAATCTTCTAATATTTGTTGAGAGTTTTGTATAAGTTCCTGAGAACTACTGGCTTATAGTTTTCTTTTTATGTGCAGTACTTTTTTTGTTTGCCTATTACCAGGAAAATAACTGAAAAAATAAATTGGAAAGTGTTATCTCCACTTTTATTTTGTGGAAAGGATCATTAAAAATTGGTGCTAATTCACTAAATATTTGGTATATTTCTCCAGAAAGTCCATATGAACCTGTTGATTTCTTGTTGAGAGATTTAAATTACATATTAAAAATTTTAAGTGGTTATATATCTATCCAGGACCGTATTTCATTTTGGTTGACTGTTGATAGTTTGTTGTTTTGAAGAATGGGCCTGTTTTTAGTATTTTAAAATTATAAGCATAAAGAAATTTACATTATTCCTATATAAATCTGATAATTATATGATTTATGGTGGCATTTCCTTTTTCATGTTTGAAATTGTTTGTATTGCATCTCTTGAGCTCATACCTTTTCAGTTTTGCCCACAGTTTATTCATTTGTTTAAAATCACTTGTATCACTTGTCATCCCATTGTTCATTGATTTGCTCGAGCAGGCACCAGTAATATCTCCATTTGTCCCTATTGCATTGCTAGTGTAGCCCAATGGTGTCTGCTCGTTCCAAAACATGAAGAACCTCAAACCACTCATTCAGGGTTTTGACGAAGAAGTCTGACCATGTTGTAGGTGGGTGGCCACACAGTCTTTTGACGTCCCTTAGAATCCATTTGGTAACAGCTCTAGTCCAATGTTTAAAATAAAATACCAAATAAAGTTAATTTGTTCCTTTTATTGATTTTTTTCACCAAAAGTGTTCAAGAGAGTTTATTACTAACATGATAGGATTTTTCAAAAGAAAATTCAAGCCTCTGTTTGAAGGTTCAGATGGTCTGGGCCAGCCAGGAAAGGCCATTGTCCTGGGTTGGTTAGGAATGCGCCGAGAAGGCCCTCACAACAGGGGCACTTGTAAAATATGAGCCAAGTGACAAGAGGGAGCACTTAAGCTGTCTTGAATGCCCAGATGTGATGACCAAGCGAAAAGGGAAGGGAATGTCAGAAAATTAGAAAGCAGCACCTCATTCTACTTCTCTTGACATTCAGAGGCCAGGATTCCTCCGCTCTCTGGTCCCCAGGTGCTCAGTAGGTTTGCTGGCGGCATGCAAGGAGCTCATGGTATAGGCACAGCGGGGCTCCCACTCTCCACAGCAGATTTTCCACAGACTACCTCCTTCCTCGTGGATTTCTTCACTGCTGTCCCTTCGTGGTCGCCAAATGATGTCGGTGGGCCCCATGTGTGACTTATGTGAAGCGGGGAGGAGAAAGATGGTCACTTTCTCCCCAACCGCCTCTATCACCCAGGACCCAGGGTTACTGGGCTCTTGTCTTGCTCTCGGAAAAGAATTTCAGAAGTAGACAAGCAGTGATGTAAACAGATTTTATTTAGAGATTTCTGAGGGAAGGAGGAAGGGATAAGTGGGAGAGAGAATAGTAAGAGTAACGTGCTCAAGAGAGAACACGGGCTTCTCCAAGGGTGGAGAGAGCTCTACACACATCCTAGCATTGGACACAAAAGCATGAAAGTACACATCTCAAGAGGAGAGATGCAGGCAACACATGTGCTCAGGCATCACATGTGCTTGGCCACGTGGGCACAAGCAGCACATGGGCTCAGGCAGCATATGTGCCTCCTTTTATTGATTTTTAATCCATGCCTTTCTGCTTTCAATTATTTCAGCAATTATTTTTGTTACTTTCTTCTATTTGTTTTAATTTCGTTTTCTAATTTCTTGATTATAATCTATTTTAGGTTATATACTTGAGGACGTCTACCACTTTTAGTGCCAGTTTTATGTGCTACAAATATGCATCCAGCACTCCTTAACATGCATTTTATGTATCTTAATATGCTGTATTTTAATTCAATTTTGTTTTAGGAATATATTTTGAGACTTCTTCCTTAGGCAGTGGATTATTTAGAAATATATTCTTTACTTTTAAAATATTTTTATAATTTCCTGTTCTTAGTTGCTATTGAGTTTTACTATGACTCCATTATGATCAGAAAACATACCATTTTTAAGTTAGTTAAACTTAATGAGACATGTTTTGACTTTCAGGATGTCTTCCATGGTAAATGTTCCATGGGTGCTTAAATAGTATATGTTTTGTTATTGTTGTATAGATTTTTTTGCATATGTCAGTTAGACCTTGCTGGTTGATTGCACTAATTAGTTATATATGCTTGTTGATTTTCTATATAGTATTACTGTTTTTTTTTCCTTCCAGGGTCATTAAAGTCCTAAACTATAAAGTGAATTGAACTATAATGTAGATTAGACTGTCTTCTCAGTTTTATCCATTTTTATTTTGCAGATTTTGATGTTCCATGTTGGTTGGTGCATATATACTTAGAATTGGTTTGTTTTTCGTGTAAATAAAGACTTTCATCACTCTGTACTATCTTAAATACACACACAGACAAACACACACATACTCCTCACATATACTTATATACTTCATTGTTCTCTTCCATTTTTGTCAACTAAATTGTTGTTTTTACTTGAAATGTTATTATGGCAAATACAACAAGTTTCATATGTTTAATTAGACTTATAAAGAATTTATCATATCACAAGTTTCACAACCTCCATGTGAACCAACTAAAGCAAAAAAAGAAAAAGAAAAATTTAATAAATTTATTGGAAAGTTCAATTAAGGTGCTTGTTTTAGAGACAATTGAATTTAAGGAGAATTCTCATTCTCATTCTTTCTCCCTTGTTCCAACTGTACTTTTTGTATCATCTTTATTCTCACATACACTGCTTCCACATGGTTTAAGATGACGGCCTGTGGTTCTTCACAAGATGTTCCAGGTAATCTGTATAGTCTTTCTCTTGCCTGAAGGATACAGGTAAAAATGTAAGTAAGCAGGAAATATAGAATGAAGGATGGTTAGGTAGAAATAGGAGGTTGTTCAGAAGAAAAACAGAAAGGTATTAGAAAATGTTTAGAAAGGGAAAAAGGTGTCAATTAATGTCTGTTGTAAGCAGTGAAGGATCACACAAGTATAAATCAAGGGGAAAAAATTGTGACAATAAGGCCAGGTGCCACTTGATAATCTTGATCTCTTTGTTACCAGTGTTTTCTTTTATACTATTCATATTCAGTCCCAGCCTCATGCATCTCCTCTTTATTTTCATGGTTTACAGGAGGTGCATGCCACCATCACAGCACATATTTAATGTACTGCAGGTACCTATTGATGTGTGTTTCTCCACCTTGCTACTGTTGAGCTTCTCAGGGTTGGAGACTGGAATTTCTTCATGAGTGTGATGCAAAAACAAAAACAAAGGCTCCTCTTATGATTGATGGCAATTAATTATCAATTTCATGAAATGTGACAGTAGAGACAGTTATTTCTCCTGATTAACCATTCTCTTTAATTAAGAAGTGTCCCAGTTTTAGGGGGAAACTCAATGTTCTCTTTGAAGGATGGTTTCTTATCAAGCAATGCAAACAAATATCCCCCTGAAAACTTAGCTCAGCATATAGACTTCTAAGTTCATCAGGAAGGATATGAGTTTAGCAGACCACCATAATTGCTCTCTTATTTTTTAAAAAATTTTATTAGTGAAACACCATGAGGTACAGTTGTAAACTTACAGAATTTTGTGCTTGTGTTTCAGTTGTACAATGATCGAGTACCCAGCCCTCCACCAGTGCCCATTCTCTACAACCAATAATCCCAGTATCCCTCCTGCCACCACCACCCTATCCACGACCCCAACCTGCCTCTGTGGCAGGGCATTCCCTTTTGCTCTCTCTCTCCTTTTGGGTGTTGTGGTTTGCAATAGAGGTATTGAGTGGCCATCGTGTTTGGTCTTTAGTCTACTTTCAGCCTGCATCTCCCATCCCAAGTGGATCCTCCAGACCCCCTTTACTTGGTGTTCCCTTCTCTGTTTGGGCTGCCCTTTCCCCCAGCATGTGTGGCCAGCTTTGCAGCCATGGAACAAACCTCCTGGTACTTATCTCGACTATTCTTGGGTGTCAGTCTCCCATTCTGTTGCTTTATATTCCACAGATGAGTGCAATCTCTCTATGTCTGTCCCTCTCTTTATGACTCATTTCACTTAGCATGATACTTTCAATGTTGATCCACTTGTATTCAAATTTAATGACTTCATCTTTTCTAACTGCTGCATAGTATTCCATTGTGTGTGTGTACCAAAGTTTTTTTTTTTTAACCAGTCATCTGTTCTCAGGCACTCAGGTTTTTTCCAGATTCTGACTATTGTAAACAGTGCTCTACTGAATATACAAGTGCAGATGTCATTTAGACTATATTTTTTGCCTCTCCAGGATGCATTCCCAGAATGGTACTGCTGAGTCAAATGGGAGCTCAATTTCTAATTTTTTGAGAATCATCCATACTGTTCTCTAAAAGGGCTTAACCAGTTGGCATTCCCACCAGCAGTGAAGGGGGGTTCCTTTCTCTCCACATCCACGCCAACACCAGTTGCTTTTGTTCTTTTGGATGTGTGCCAGTCTCTGTGGTGTGAGGTGATATCTCATAGTTGTTTTGATCTGCATCTCCCTGATGATTTGCGAAGAAGAGCATCTTTTCATGTGCCTTTTGGCCATTCGTATTTCCTCCTTGAGAAAGTTTCTGTTTATTTCATCACCCCATTTTCTGATGAGGTTGGATGTTTTCTTCTTCTTCTTCTTTTTTTAAATTTTGTTGAATCACTATGGAAGAGTTACAAGCTTTAATGTTTTGGTTACAATCACACAATGATCAAACACCCATTCCTCCTGTGCATGGATGTTTTCTTCTTGTAGAATTCAACCAGTGCCTTATATGTCCTTGATATCAACCCCTTATCAGATGGATATTAGGTGAATATCCTTTCCCATTCTGTAGATTGTCTTTGTATTTTGGTTACTGTGTCTTTTGAGTTACAGAAGCTTCTTAGTTTAATACAGAATCCAACAACCCATCAAAAAGATTATACACCACGACCAAGTCAGATTCATCCCAGGGATGCAAGGATGGTTTAACATTCGGAAATCAATCAACATAATCCATCATAAAAACAAAAGAAAATATAAAAACCATAGGGTCATATTGATAGATGCAGAGAAAGCATTTGACAAGATCCAGCACCATTTATGATTAAAACTCTCATCAAAATGGGTTTTGAAGGAACCTTCCTCAAAATAGTCAAAGCCATCTACCACAAACATATAGCAAGCATTATTCTCAATGAGGAAAAACTAAAGGCCTTCCCACTAAGATCAGGGAAAAGACAAGGTTGCTCACTCTCACCAGATAGGAAAGGAAGAAATCAAGCTCTCACTATTCGCTCAACATGATGATATGATACTATATCTAGAGAGCCCTAAATCATCAACCAAGAAACTCCTAGAAACAATAGACTTGTACAGTAAAGTTGCAGGCTATAAAATCAATACCCAAAAGTCCATGGCTTTCTTATACACAAATAATAAGACAGAGTAAAGTTACAGGAAAAAAAGCAATCCCATTCACAATCATGCCACGGAAAATCAGGTACCTTGGAATCAGCTTAACTAAGAAGGTAAAAGACTGTACAAAGAAAACTACAAAATATTACTTCAAGAAATAAAAAAAGGTCACAAGGAAATGGAAAAATGCTCATAGATTGGGAGAATTAACATTGTCAAAATGGCAATACTCCCCAAAGCATTATACAGATTCAATGCAATCCCTATAAGGATACCCATGATATTCTTCAAAGAAATAGACCAAACACTCCTGAAATTCATATGGAACAACAGACCCCCACGAATAGCTAAAGCAATTCTTGGGACAAAGAAGGTGGGTGGCATCACCGTCCTCAACCTCAAACTCTACCACAAAGCAGTAATAATCAAAACATAATGGTACTGGAACAAAGGCAGAGCCACAGACCAATGGAACAGGGTGGAATATTCTTACACACAACCCCAAATGTATGAACATCTAATATTTGATAAGGGGGCAAGAAATGTGAAGTGGAGCAAGGAAAGCTTCTTTAACAAATGGTGCTTCCATAACTGGACAATCACATGCAAAAAAAAATGGGCTTAGACTCGACCTAACACCATTCACAAAAGTTAGATCAAAATGGATTAAAGACCTCAACATCAGACCAGAAACCATTAGGTACATTGAAGACAAGGTCGGCAAAGTTCTCCACGATATCAAAGCTAAAGGTATCTTCAAAGATGACACGCCACTGGCCAACCAAGTGGAAACAGAGCTAAGCAAATGGGACTATATACTCTCTTAGTTTTTCTTTGCTCTGGGAAAGTGCTACTGCTGTTGATGTGGTGCCCTAAGTACGAGCAGTGAGGGAGAATGGCTGACCTGTTGAAATGGCATTCTCACCCCTCTCCCTGCCCCCCCAGAAACCCTAATTGACACACTCAACAGCTGCACCACACTTCTGCCTGTGTCTTTCAGGATTTTAATGACTTTTTCAGCCTTCCCTGGCCTGTTAATGATCCCTCTTCTGTTACTTATCTCTCATGAGCAATATTGACATTGTTTATGAATTCAGGCAAGTCAGGATCAAAAAGTCTCCTATGCCCCTGCTCCACCCACAATTTACTGACCCAATCCCAGCCTCCCTGGTCTGGTCTCCTGAGACTTGGAAATCTTGCCATATCTCCTTCCACAAAGGAAATGATATTCTCCAGGAGCACTGCTCTTGGCCACCCTGACTGTTGATAATAAGCCTCACTGTCATCCAGGGAGGTGAGGGCCCCTCTTGTTTTCTTTTTAGATGTTTAGGAATGCAGTAGCTGACTCCAGCCATAGAATCTCTCTCTCTCTCTCTCTCTATACATATATATATATATTCTCTCTCTCTCTATATATATATATATGTGTGTGTGTGTGTGTGTGTGTATCACTCCTATACATACATATATATGCTTATATGTACATACACACACATATACATCTATTTTTTCTCTCTCTCTCTTAAAGACAAAAAATAAGTCTTTACTTTCCCCAAACTGCTTTCTCCATGCAAGGCCAGGAGATTGAATTACCACAGGGTAACTGCAACCCACCAGCTGCTGCTGCCGGCTTCCTGTGATTGTTGGTGACTTCATTGAAAACCTATGTGTGATCTTTCAACACATCCACAAGTGTAGATGGGAGGGGGTGGGGAGGGAAATAAAAAGCTTTCTGCTGGGGAAAAATAAGTTTCCTGATGTATCTGTAAGGGCATGTGCTTGATGGAATGAGATCTCAGGACAGTTCTTGCAAAGGACCATCCATTTCAATTTTCTGGTCCTTCTGGTCTAGATTCTAGCAGTTTCTTAACATTGTGACACAAAGAGTAGGGCCTTTGGACTGTGAATGTGTGGGTTTGTGGACATGGGCTGGAAGAGTGAACAAGGTTTGCCGCTCACTCAAGAGCCTTGGTAGTTTCTCTCGGATCAATGATTTTTAAGCAATGATTTTATAGCAATGATTTCCTAGCTCTATTCCTGTAGCCTCTTAGCCAACAAGGCACCTGGTCACACCACACAGATGGAGTTCCTTCTCTCAGGTGACCTGTAGTCTGGAGCGAGAAGTGAGCAGAGCCCAGGAAAATATGAATGTGAAATGTAGAAGTGTTAGATGTTGCAGGGAATAAAACAGACTAGATAGCCGACTTGCCTAGTATGGACTGAGAGAAAGCCAGAAATGCCTCTTTGGAGAAGCAAATACTGCTTCATTGGACAGGTTTCTTTCAGTTTCACTTGACATCCTCTCATTCATTCAGCATTAGTGAGCATATACAAAGCTAAGTGACTGTGTTAAGTTTGTGAATGCAAGCACAAATAAGTCATGAACTTACCATCTTAGGTGAAGAGGTGTAAAAATACAGTCAAGTTCTCATTTGACCTCATAATTAGGCTTTGGGAGACTGCAATTTAAAGCAAAGAAGAACAGAATAAAGTTCTTTTTTAATTTTTTATTAGTGAATAAGTTTTACCATAGACTAATTAATAGAAAGATGTAAACAATACTGACATTCGTGTGGCTTCTTTCCAGTCACAAAAACCATCACCATATTTCTAAATAGTGACTCAAACATTTCAAAGACTGAACAGTCATTTGTAGTTATTCATTTATTTAATTTTTATTCTCTTATTCTGGTTCCGTGCTATAAGTACTCAGAACCTATGCCCAGAAGTTCAGGGAATAGGGAGGGACAAAGTACAGACTGTGTGTACACTCACACACACTCTCACTCCAACTGGGACAACGGAAATATGCTGATGAACGTCACTTGCGCATCTTTGTCTAGTGAGAGGAAAACAAAATCCCCAAGAACATGAGAGACTATGCAAATGCACACAGAAAATACCCCAGAGAAGAACTCTTTCCCTTCCTCATCTATTTTTAATGAAACAACATTGAATGAAGCAACCTTCTTTGAGGAACTGCTATGTTTATTTATTTTTTACCACAGTTTAGCATTTATTTATATTACAGTGCAATATGAATGCCAGACAATAGCATTACTGTTATTAATAAATGTCTTTGTGTGTTCTCAATTAGTTACTTCAATGATTAAGGCCAACATTATTTTGAAATTTTTTCCCCAAATTTTTATGAAATTCGATTTTTTATTTGTTCTATTTATTTATTTATTTTTTAATTGAGTCACCGTGAGAACAGTTACAGGGCTTTTAGGATCGAGTCTCAGTCATACTATGCTCAAACATCCATCCCTTCACCAGTGCACATGTTCCACCACAAATAACCCCAGCATATGCCCCCTCCCACTCCCCTTCTGCCTGTGTGGCAGATTATTTTCACTTTACTCTTTCCTTACTTTGATAACATTCAATTTTTGACAGGAAACTCACTATCATTATTTGGTGTTTTTCCCCCAACAGTCAGACCTGTCAGAATGGCATCATTAGATTGCATGTTTTCTATTGTTGGTAACAAAGACCATATGATGTTGCACAGTCGCAAAAGCGGCCACCCTGACTTGGAATTCTGGTATTAGGTCCAGAGGTATTTCTGCCAGCAGCCTCTGTATTCTGAGATTGGTTTCTGTGGAGCTGGGATCATGGCTGTTCAGGAGCAGAGCAACTGTACATGGGCAACTACTCGGGGTCTCATTTGGGCAGGAGGCAGGGCCAGTTCTGCCTCCCTCATTGCAAGATTCCCCATGCATCACATCCCATCACTGCAAACTCCTACCTCTCTGTCCAATTGGTTCTTAACGGTGGTGATAGCCATGCTGTCCAGGGGGGAAAAGGCCAAGGGACAGAAACCCTTCCCCTCCTGGAGCTGCACGGGGCTATCGCTTAGTTCAGAGTCCAGGAGTGTATCTACCAGCAGCCGCTGCATTGTTAGATTGGTTTATGTGCCTCGGGGATAATGGACGCTCAGGGGTGGAGGAGCATTTCCTGAGCATATATTTTGTATGTCAGGAAAGGTTTGGAGATGTCCCAGTCCCACATACCGGAGCTGTGTTAGTAGAAGCTCCATGTCTCGGGGCTCCATCTGGAGAAGGCGTGCTGACTGTACCTTCTCCGTCTGGCACCCCGATGTTGTTGGCCCGGACCTGCTATGTTTAACTAAAACACATCATACTGTTATAGAAATAAACCCTTAGTTATGAACACCTATAGAAGACCAGTTAATAGAACATTTAGAGGTTTGGGAAGGGAAGAGGCGTTGTCAACAGAGCTTGGTCTTCACTGAAAAGAAATAAAATAAAATAACCATCAGTGGTTACTGAGGCATTCTGTGGATCAGAAAGGTGCTGTTGACTTTCTAACTATTGTCTCATTTAACTATGCCATGCCTCTACTTGCAGCTACGATTGTTAGTCACATTGGGTAGATGTTAAAATTGTGATCTTGGGAATTAAGTAAACTGCTCCAGTCATGCTGGAGGTAAAGGATAGAATCAGTCTCTAACTGCTCTGTTCAATTGTGTTCCTAGAGTTAACCAAGAAAAAACAGAAACATACTCCAGATACTCGGGTAACTCTGAAGTACAGGACAGAGCAGTATAGTACAGGAATGGCCAGAGGATATGACCATTCCAGGAGCTGTAATAGTTGTTATCTGTGGAGCCTGCAAGAAACTAAGGCCCAGGAGAAGCAGTGATGTTGAGGGTGCCTGATACATTTTGAAAAATATTTTTTTCAACTTTTGCGTCATACCCCGCAATGCTCAGGGGTTACCCCTGGTTCTGCACCCAGGAATTACCCGTGGTGGTGCTTGAGGAACCATATGGGATGCCTAGGATTAAGCTGGGGTCAGCCGAGTGCAAGGCAAATGCTCTCCCTGCTGTAATATCTATTGCTCCAGTCCCTAAATCTTGTTTCTTAGGTTTCCTTTAGAATCTCTACTTACAGGACAGACTGAGGCTGAGGAGTGGGGGTCTGATAGATATTGATAAACCCTGTTTTTAGGTTTTATTTCAAATCTTGACTTATATTTTTAAAAGAAAGTTTTGTCAAGAGAAGCAATTGCAATGAAGCGATTTTGTGCACTAAAAAAATAAGGAAAAGTGAAAACAAAACTAGACACGTGAGGAAAGATAATATGGTTCAAATGAAATGTGTCTTAATGTGGGTAGCAAGCCTCCATTAGATCAAGAGACCATCCTATAACTAATAATCAATCATAAGGGATTATTATTAGTTAATTATAATAATGATAGATTTTATAAATTGTAGTTATTAATAATAGTTTTATGTAACTATTATTACTATACTATAGTTAATATAATATAATAATAGTTATAATTGTAGTTATTGTTATTATTGATGAACTTTATTCACTGAAGCCTAGAAATAGGCCTCGCTCATAGTCAGAACTCCAAAAGAAAATTGTTGGCTTATTGACTTGCTGGAAGAGGCCCAGTCAAGATCTGAGTAGGCTTGGAGGTCTCAGTCCCGGGTCCCACACATCTGGGTTCCTCTGCCGGTACCTTCATGCGTGAGGCTCGTCCAAACATGTGGAGAGGGTCCTCAAGCATGGCTGTGGCTAGCCTCCGGAGGTCTTCGACTGCGGGACCTCTGCTCAGAGTGGGGAGGGAAGCTGGAGCCCATCCCCTCTGAGGAGCTCCAGGGAAGACAGCCAGGTGTGCGGGCAAGAGACTCTCTGCGTTGCTCTCTTCCGGGAGCTTGGTTTTATAGTCTCTGGATGTTGGCCATTGGTGGGCTTACACAGTGCCGGGGTCCCTGGGTGTGACCGCCTAGCTCCTGGAAAATGGGAAATCTGGGTGGAAGATTGGTATTATTGCCCACAAAGTGGCCGCGCGATATCTCATAGCCTACTTCTCCCTCTGGGAGAACCTGGCAAGCTACAGAGAGCTTCCTGCTCACATGGGAGAGCCTCGCAAACTCTCCATGGTGTATTGATATGCCAAAACCAGTAACAATGCTGGGTCTCATTCCCCGGACCCTGAAAGAGCCTCCATTGTTGGGAAGGATGAATAAAGAGAGACTTCTAGAATCTCAGGGCTAGGACAAATGGACACGTTACTGAGACCACTGGAGAAATTTAACGATCAACGGGATGATGATGATGATGATGATTGACTGACTTGCTGAATGAATAACTGCATCTGATGAGTTGGATGCAAATCATAAAGGTGTTAGTAAACTCTTTTAATAAGCTTAAATTTATTAATAAAGAGATATTTTTATCAATATTTTTAAATATAAGAAGAATGGCTTTGATTACCTTGGACACTATGGATTATAATCAGAAAAGCAGGCAAGTCTGCAGACAAGGTTCACTTAAGTTTCCTTAGCTGAACTACAACAAATGTGATAAAAATTCTGCATTCTTTTAGTTTGAGTGGGCCATCTCTAATGGGATGTCTCGTAAACAGTGGAAATCTGAGGTTTTCAGTTTGTGGAAAGCCTAGGGCATAGAGAGGGACATAATTTAACATTCACTTGGTAATAAAACTGACCAGCTTAAAGAAAAGCAAATATAAAGCAAAGGGAAAATAAACTCCAGAGGGCAAAGGTCTCGGACAGGGTAGTGCAAAGAAGCAGGTAGCATGCACAGAGAATCAGTCATAATAAAATGACAGAAGAGTCAAGGATATGTCAAACACGGTTTAAATGCTAAAGGAAGAACAGAGAAAGAACACAAGGACTAAGGAAGATCCCTCGGACTTGTCATTAGCAAGGCTATTAGTGATCATGGAAAGAATCATCTATCTGAGGGGGTAAAACAGTTCTTACCTGTGGAAGATGGAGAGGGAGAAGGAGTTGAGAAAGAGGAGAAATAAAAAAGGGAGATAGCAAAGGAACAACAAAACTCCTTTTGCTTTCTAACTGGAAACTCTTCATTTTGTCTTTTGGGCCACATCAGGTTTACTTCTTGCAGTGTTCAGAGAACACTTCTGGTGATGCTCACTAGAGCGAGTGGGCTGTGAATTGAAAAGGTGCCTGGGGGGGGGTGGAGCGATAGATAGCGCAGCGGGTAGGGTGTTTGCCTTGTATGCAGGCCAACCCGGGTTTGATTCCCAGCATCCCATAAGGTTCCCCGAGTACCGCCAGGAGTAATTCCTGAGTGCATGAGCCAGGAGTAACCCCTGTGCATCCCCTGGTGTGACCCAAAGAGCAAAAGGAAAAAAAAAGCGCCTTCCACTATACTCTCTCTAGCCGTGGAAAATCCTTTGTTATTGCTGTGTTTTAGGGTCATACCCAACAGTGCTCAGGATTAACTCCTGGCACTTCACTCACAAATGACTTCTCCCAGTTCTTGGGGGAAGATATGGGAGGTTGGATATTCAACACAGGTCACCTGTATGCAAGACAAGAGTCCTACCACTATACTGTCTCCTCAGCTATGACCCTGGAAAGTCTTACAATTTTTGAAAAAAAAAAGGAATTAGCCAAATAAGATAAATTAATTGCAAAAACGAATATCAAAGATAAAAAAATGAACTTAGAGAGAAGTATACAGATGATGAAACTAACTCTCCAAAAACAAGAAACATCTGTTCCTTAGGCAGTAGAGAAAAAGTGTAGATTTAGCTTGAGGAAGAAGAGAACATCTATTTAAGTTTTAATATTCTTTTTGATGCGATAACGTTATTGTGAATGAAATAGTGATCCTTAGGTTACCCTTAGGGGGAGAAGCTTCTTTAGAAATCACACAAAGAGAATTGGTGAGTGAATGAGGATATTAATAAATTATATGTGCTGAGAGGATGGGGTGGCATTCTCCTGTGTAGAAAGCAGAGATTGGAATGTCTACTCTAAGTTCTTCTTGGTGTTATGGACCTGTGTAAGGCTGAGTATGGGTGTAGAGAACTGTAAACTTTTCATTCAACAGAACTCAGAAGTTCTGGGATTGGAGAGTGGATGTTGTACAGACAGGTGCATGGAGACCAAGATAAGACTGCAGAAGATAGTGGGATTACTGCTAAAATATCTCCTCTCAGAAGATCAGCTACAGAGCCACTCTGGAATCTTGCAGAATAGAAATATTTAGGAATAAATCTGAAAATAAAAGTCAAAAATTTATTGAAATTAAATGAAATACAGACAAACAGAAGTTCGCTTGAGGGTTGGTTTGTTAGGTAACACTTATAAATTGCTAGCATTCCAGGGTTTCTTACACTTCTTGTTTTCGTAATTAGAGAATATAAATATCACTACAAATATTGCTTTGGAGGTCTACAAAAGTTAATTGATGGCTCAAAGTCAGCTTATAACTATCAGAACAGAGACTAGCACCTCAAACCATCCATTTTCCAACATGAACTCTTAGCCCCAGCACAATCATAGTGCTTTGCATTACATAAAACATATAACTCAGAATCTGAAATAATAGAACTGGATTGATTTTAGAGTGATACCTAAGAAGCAACTAAAGAGCAGTGGAGGCAATGGTTAAAATCTTATATATATATATACATATATAATGTATATGTATATATATTATCATATAAATCTTATATATGCACATATATATAAAGTTAGCAATGGAAGCATTAAATTTTCTTGACCAACATGAATTTTGCGTATAAGTGGATCGGCATGGAAAGTATCATGCTAAGTGAAATGAGTCAGAAAGAGAAAGACAGACATAGAAAGATTGCACTCATCTGTGGAATATAGAATAACAGAGTAGGAGACTAACACCCAAGAATAGAAGAATAGTAGAAATAAGTACCAGGAGGTTGACTCCATGGCTTGGAAGCTGGCCTCACATTCTGGGAAGAGGGCAACTTACAGAAGGGATCACCAAGTATAATGCAGTCGGAGGCCATGTGGGGGAAGGGTGATGCGGGCTGAATGTAGACTAGAGATTGAACACAGTGGATACTCAACACCTCTATTGCGAACCACAACACCTAATTAGAGAGAACAAAAGGAACTGCCCTGCCACAGTGGCAGGGTGGGGTGGGGGGAGATGGGATTGTGGAGGGTAGGAGGGATGTTGGGTTTACTGGTGGTGGAGAATGGACACTGGTGAAGGGCTGGGTCCTCAAACTTTGTATGGGGGAAACATGAGCACAAAAATGTATAAATCTGTAACTGTACCCTCACGGTGATTCACTAATTAAAAATAAATAAATAAAAAAAAATATTCTTGACCAAGCGACAGAAATGCTCAGGCATATGGAGTGTGTCTCAGACACCTCCCTTGCCCTTTGTCACCGTGCTCATTCAGATACAGATTGATTTAAATTCCAGAAACATCTTTCCTTGGGAAAGTTTCACAAGATGCAGGGAAGATCTCTGCCTTTTCCTTATTGTTCCCAAGAGGAATCCCCAGAGAGCACCAGTTGTACTTCAATGGCAAGAAAAATGTCATTTATCAGCATAACTTAACATGTTTTTGGAAAAAGGAAGACTACGGAAAACCTTTCTGCTTTTTTACATCAACTGCTTAATCAGTGGTTGATTGCTGATTTGCAATTAGCCTGACGTTTAATGGACCTTGCTCTATTTAATCGTAGCTCAACTACATGCTGATACATTTATCTTCCTATTGGTAGGGTACGTAGTGTGGAAGGATAACCCAGGTGTTAACTGACAGTTGTTATGGTCATTATTGTACAGTGGAAGTAGAGAAAAGGATGGGCAATCTATTTTTATTATTTTCGTAGTATTTTTCTTTTAAATATCACCCCTCCAAAAGATAGCAAGTGGAAACAGATCATGGAAGTGACTAGGGACGGGAAATAGGTATAAAAGTCCTTCCCACTGGGTATCTTTCTTTCTCTCTGATCCCTCATCTGTGGCAGAGGAAGGCAAGAAATCAGCAGTGGTCACCCATGGGCACATGACTGGAGAACAAAGAAAAGCTGTAGGGACAAGAGCCACTGGGCTCCAGGCCTTTTAAAAAATTATTATTATTTTATTTTTATTTATTTTTAAGGCTCTGGATCTTGAGAGGTAAAAGTGGAGCCCAGTCACAGGCTACAAAGCAACAAGTTCCAGCAAGGGGACAGAGAACTCTTTGTAGCTGGGCAGACATGAAAATCCAGGGTTCCTATGATTTGGAGACTTTGTTCTATTCAGTGATATTAACACATTAGGATTTCCTTCAGTCTTTGGCCTTCTGTGACTGACTCCAGGTTTAAGGTCCCCGCAGAGGATCAGGACTGGATGATGAGTTAAATAAATCTGATTTGAATAAAGGAGACAGATGTGACCAGGCTTATAAGGTTCTAGAGAGAATCACCTTCAAGGCAAAGCATAAAAAACAACTTTACAACATTCTGCTTTCAATATTTGAAATTATCCCAAAAACTATAAATGAGATGGGAGCCCGGACTATGGCAGTATTGTGCTCAGTGGTCAGCACAGAGCAGACCTTCTGATGAATGAGTGAACAGAGAGAAGAAAGAGAAAGGAGAGAACAAACTAGAAAGAATACAAAAGATGAAGATAATTGTATTACATAGACGCTTAAAGGACATACACATTTAGTTCATTCAATATCACTCCAAATATTGCTGTGGAGGTCTACAAAAGTTAATTGATGGCTCAAAGTCAGCTTATAACTATCAGAACAGAGACTAGAACAGAGACTCAAACCATCCCATTTTTGCTCCAGTCCGATAGCACAGCGGGCAGAGCGTTCGCCTTGCACGCGGCCGACCCGGGTTTTATTCCTCTATCCCTCTTGAAGAGCCTGGCAAGCTACCAAGAGTAGCCTGCCCATACGGCAGAGCCTGGCAAACTACCTGTGGCATATTCGATAAGCCAAAAACAGTAACAACAAGTCTCACAAAGGAGACGTTACTGTTGCCCACTCGAGCAAATCTATAAACAATAGGACGACAGTGATATTTAGTTCAGTTTTAGGTAAGAAATTTGGAAAACGATTTTTTTATCATCCAGATTTTCTAAATCTGAGTGAGTTTTTCTAATGAGGATATTTTCCTAAAAATCGAGGCACTGGTCCTTTCGGCCTATTAATCTCCCAGCTCAAAAGTCAGAGGCTAGAGAGATAGTAAGGAGGGTAGGGCAACTTTCCTTGTACTCAGCTGACCCAGGTTTGATCCATGGCATCTCATATGGGATGTGCAGTTTCTCTGGCACTGCCAGGAGTAAGTCCTGAGTGCAGAGCCAGGAGTATCCGCTGAGCATTTCTGGGTGTGGCCCCCAAACAAAAACCAAGTTAACTCTGCTACTACTTTTAAAAAGCCCAGCCACTGACCATATAGACGCCCCAGAGCATGAAACTTTAACCTCTCCAGCCTCACCACAATCCACCCCTGCAGCTTCCTTGAACTTGAGTGAAGGGAATCTTCTGGAGAATACGGTTTTCATAGTCTCTGTTTATTTTGCTTAAGTATTAAGAGATGTTTCAGTTTCTAAGAACGCTTGGCAAGCCCAGGACAGCTGGGCCTGTGATACAGATTGTTCTTTTAAAACTCCCATAGCAAAGATCTTCTTTGAATAAAGAGAAAGAAAAAAAACTCAGTGTAAATCCTTATGCTACGATGAGGTAATGGAGATGATGAGCTCATGAACCCAAGGAAGTGGCAGGAAACTAACAGCTGTTTAAGAAGCAGGAAGGAGCAAGGTTAATAGTGGGCTTAGGTCTCTTAATTTGATTGCCACCAACAGGCTTAAAGATAACTCTCTGCCGAGCCGGAGATGATAGATAGAAAGCAGTGATTAGGGCTTACACTTAGCAGCCTCCTGACCTGGATTTGATTGTCAGCACCAAACTGTACTCTGAGGTGCCTTGGAGATCTCCAGTATGGCTGGGGTGGCCCAACTCTCCCCACTCCGGCAAGACCAGAGCAGCATCGCATCTTTGGGACCCTTTTTACTGAACCAACATCCAGTTGGCTGAGACTCACTGGGGAGTCCCCTGACCCTCTGAGCACTGCTAAGTTACAGTATACACAAGCCATCCTCCTGAGTTGACTTTTTAGGTAAAGATCGTTATTGGAACTAAAGGAATTCAAATGCATTCAAATACATGCTTTGCATGTGGTTAACACCATTTTGATTCCTACCATGATAAGGCCCCTTGAGCACGGCAGAGGCTGCTCTTGAGGCCTTTGTGCACTATCAGGGTGGCCCAGGTTAGCTCTGGCATGACAGTTTTCATGGACTTTCAGTCAAGGATCACCAGTAGGCGCTCCTGAGCCTTCTTTATTGAGATAAAATGTCTCATGCACTTTAAAATTTGCTATTCAATGAATTTTTTTATTTTTTATTTTTATTTTTTCTAATTATATTTTATTTTATTTTTTAAGATTTATTTATTTTGTTGAATCACCATGTGGAAAGTTATAAAGTTTTCAGGCTTATGTCTCAGTTATACAATGCTTGAACACCCGTCCCTTCACCAGTGCCAATATTCCACCACCAATCCCCCAGTATACCCACCCCCACCCCCCACCCCCACCTGCATAGCTGATAAATTTCACTTCATTTTCTCTTTACCTTGATTACAACACAAAACTCACTATTGTTGTTGGATTTTTCCCAAAAAACACAGCCCTGCTGACAAGAAAACAATTGATAATTAGTTTTCCATTGCTGAGAATGAAGAGATATGAAGTTGCAGGGCTGCTATCGTGGTTTAGGATTTCTGTATTTAAGATTTCTAAGGTTTAGGATTTCTGTATTTTAGTATTTTAGTAATTAAGTTCAGGGAGATTTATGTTAGAAATTGCATCATTTCCCTTCCTGGGGCAGCATGGGGCTATGGCTTAGTTCACAGTCTAGAGACATTGCTGCAAGCAGTTGCTGGTACCAAAAGTAGTCTAGATGGCCTCTGGATCGTGGTCGATCATCAGCAGAGCAGCCACACAAACGTGTGGCCACCCAGGTCACATCTTGGCGGAGCATGCGTCAGTATTGCCCCCAGCCCGAGACTCTCAATGGATATTTTAAAAATATCCAAAACAGCTCAGAGAACTGCTGACCATCAGCAAAGATCCCATCCAGTAGAACATAATCCCAGAATCGAAGGTTCGGATCTCAAGAGTGCTAACCACCACCTTTTTGTGAACAAGTTTCAAATTATGACTCAAACCAATTGCTTATAATTATAACATAATTAATTGAGGGGGAGTTCACATTACATTAACGTAAGCATACAGTTCAATTAGCAGTGCAGGGTGGAGGGAGGGACAAGAAAAACTTAAGAGTGAGGCTAGAGAGACAGAGCAGCCGGCAAAGTGTAAGTGGAGGTCCTGAGTTCCCTCATGGATGTTCATTTGTAGAGAGTGGTGGCATGGGGGCAGACTTAGTTTCGGTGGGGCCTCAGAGTTCCCACTGGGAAAGGAGGGCCACAAGCTCAGTCCTAAAGAATCTCAAATCTGGCCCAAACCAATGCATAAACTCATGCCATGATTAGAGGTGTGTGTTTAGAACCAGAATGTCTTAATTTTCACAGAATGTCTCACCTGTAGCACTGTAGCACTGTCATCCCATTGTTCATAGATTTGCTCAAGCGGCACCAATAATGTCTCCTTGTGAGACCTATTGTTATTGTTTTTGGCATATCGAATGCACCACGGATAACTTGCCAGGCTCTGCCATGAAGGCAGGATACTCTCGGTAGCTTGGCAGGATCTCCCAGAGGGATAGAGGAATCGAACCCGGGTTGGCCACATGCAAGGCAAATGCCCTACCCGCTGTGCTTTCACTCCAGTCCACCTAGCTGGGTCATTACCTATCTTTGTCTTTAGTCTATCTGCTTATATTGATAACTGAAATACCCTCTTATCCCCACAGTAGCATCAGTGGGGTGTGCTGCTCCATCTCAATGGTCCCCACATTTTCTTCAGTCAGAGACATAACAAAGAACAATTCAATTGCACAATATTCTGAGCTGTCAACATCATACAGTATCCACATATATAGCAAACCATTATTCAGAAAATATGATCAAAGCCCAAAGCATGCTCAAATTTGAACATGCCTGAGAACTGCCTTTAGAAATCACAGTATATACATTATTAAAATTTAAATGTAGGCATCATAATACTGGCAATGGCAGGATTTCACACATCAACTATTTCCAACATTGTGCCCTCCACTGAGTGTCTACTTCCCACTCTCCCAATGTCCCCCACCTCACCATATCTAATCCCATCCCCCTGCCATGGTAAGATTCAAACTAAAAACTAGTTCTCAGATTCTGTTGCCCGTGGGCATTTATAATTTTCTATGTTTCACTACATCCCACATAGGAAAGGGATCCTTTTGCACCTGTTCTCTACTTCTGACTAACCTTACTAACTTCTCTCTAGCTCAATCCCTAAGGCAATTTTTTATAGGCAAATAGAATGTGTATATTTATTTGAGTTTCTTTAGTTACTTGTTCTTGGACAGTAAGTTGGTTTTCTATTTTGGCTATTGTGCATAGTGCTGCAATAAAGAGAACCATAAGTCTCTTTTCTGAATATGGCTTTTGGTCCCTTGGGGTATATGCCCAGGAGTGGAATTGCTCGATTCCTAGTTTTTGTTCAGAAGCGTCCATATTGCTTTCCAAAATGGTTGAGACAGTTGACATTTCCACCAGCAGTGGATGAGGGGTCGTTTTCTCCCGTCATTTATGCCAGCATGAGTTGCTTTTCCTTTCTTTTTGTGATGTGTGCCAGACTCACTAGTGTGAGATAACATCTTATTGCTGTTTTGATTTGTATTTAACAGATGATCATTAGTGCTGAGCATTTTTTACGTATGTATTGTGGCCATCTGTATGTCTTTGAGTAAGTTTCTGTTCATGTCTTTCCCTAATTTTTTAATGGTGTTTGTTGCTTTATTCTTGTAAAGTTCTAACTACGCTCATTATTTTGGATATTGATTTTTTATCAGATGAGTGGTAGGAAAATAGTTTCTTCCAGTCTGTGTGGTGTCTTTCTATTCTGGTCATCATTTCTTTTTTTTTTGCTTTTTGGGTCACACCCAGCAATGCTCAGGGGTTACTCCTGGCTTTGCACTCAGGAATTACTCCTGGCGGTGCTTGGGGGACCATATGGGATGCCGGGGATCGAACCTGGGTCGGCCGCGTGCAAGGCAAACGCCCTACCCGCTGTGCTATCGCTCCGGCCCCCTGGTCATCATTTCTTTTGTGGTGCAGAAACTTCTTAATTTTACATCTTGTCACTTGTCACTTGTCATTAATTTTACATAGTCACACTTATTTATCTTTGCTTTCATTTGCTTTGTCAAAGGCATTGAATCATCAAAGTTACCTCTAGAATCAATGCCATGAGATATTCTGCCTATGTTTTCCTCAATATGATTTACGAATTCAAGTCTGAAATACAGGTCTTTAGTACATCTTTAATTGACTCTTGTTCATAGTGTAAGAAAGGAGTCTGAGATCATTATTTTACATGCGACAGACTAATTTTCCCAGCACCATTTGTTGAAGAGGTTTTCTTTACTCTACTTCATACTCTTTGCTCCTTTATTGAAGACAAAATTGTCCATGCACCTGATGGTCTGTCTCTGGGCTTTCAATGTTATTCCATTGGTGTGAGAGTCTGTCATCATCCAAGTTTTGATTAGTTAGTTTTGTTTAAATTATGACAACTTTATAGTATAGTTTGAAGTTGGGAAGAGAAGCCTACCATCTTCTTTCATCCTAGCAGTGCTTTGACTGTTTAAGGGGTTTTATTATTCCATATAAATTTCAGCCATACTAAAAACTGTCATGGATATTTTTTAGAAATATTCTTTAGATTCTTACCTAAGTGGTTAAAGCATCTTTTTGAATGTGGAATTGATTTTTTGGAAACAGACAAATGTCATTCAGAACCAGTTCTGTTGTATAAATGGTGAGATCAAGCTATATAATAATGTCTGGAGTCAGAAACCAAAGAGCAGATTTAAAACCTTTTATTTACTTGTGTGGTTGGGAAGCAGGTCCTAAATAGAGTGAAGAAATCATTTCACTTTAATCTCTCAGGCTAGCATTGTTGGAATAATTGGTCAATTTTTCCTTAAAAGGGATATATTGATTTCTTTCCTTTATGGACACAGTTGTATCCAAATGATCTTTTAACTAGAAAGTGGCAGTTGGAATACTGGATCAGGAAACAGAAGATCTGAAATCAAAGACCCAGACCTTACTACTTGCTAGTTGTTTGGCCACAAGTATGCTACTTAACTCCACCACTTAACATTAACTGCCCTTGTAATTAAGGATAATACCATCTACATTACATATTAGGTGAAATTATACATGTGAGTCTGCCTTGTAAACAGTAAGTTGAAAATTACTATATACATGAAAGGGAGAGTGTCTAATCTAACAATTCTCCTTGTTGTAAATTCAATAAAATATATTTTCCAAACTCAATAAAGTATTAAGAACTTGGTAGAAATTTTACTAGGAGATACCAGGTTTCTAAAACCAGTCTGGGAAATAATTAGTTTATAGGTTTTTTTTTCTGGCTCGATATTCTTAATCAACTTGTGTTTAAGGAATCTTCCAGATTAAAATAAACTTTTCTGTTAATTTTTCTTATTCCTACTCTTCTAGTGAACTTCCCTTAAACCTTCAAATTCTGGTTTAAATATCACTTTCTCAAGCATTCCTTCCTCATCTCTTCTCAAAAATAGGTTATATTCCCTAGCACATTGTTCTATAATATGTGTACTTCTTTTTTATTCAGATATTCTTTATGTATTTGCCAACATTTGCTACCGTTTCTGTTTAGTGTGTGTGGTTACAGCAAAATACCTGGCATGAGTTAGGCACACAACAAATATTAACTGAATCTTCTTTCACCCAGATCCTCCCTTCTCTAAAATCCTCACACTTGATAAAATAGGTTGCATGGGAGTTTGTGCTTATTTTTATAAAAATTATCTTGGGGTGTAAATTTGTAGAGCATATACAAATTTAATATTCACATTATACCCAGGGAAAGAACTTAGGACCAAAAACTTATTTGTTGAAACTCAACAAGTTAGCTCACGCTAGACTGCAACGATTTTTTTGTTTGTTTTGAGTCTGAAACAGAATTCGTTTTAATTGTTATCCCTTACATTTTATTCTGTCTAGTTACCAATTCTGGCACTATGCTCATTTTGCTTGCATCCCATTGCATTTTCCATGACTTCTGAGTGTCAGCTCTATAGGAGTTAAATTTCCTTCAACTCTAGAGGAAAAAAAAATCCAGAACACAGCTTTTAATGTATTTTCTCAACTAAATACTAAATTTTATTTCTCTTTTAGATAAGGTTTAAAAGTGCCAGTGTCTCCTTTTACTCTTGTACATTCTATTCTTAAGTGCAGCTCAGTACAGGGATAACTGTTTCACTTAACATTTGCAGAAAGTAGAAAAAAACTAGAACCATCTTTCTGGTTAAGAATTTCTCCGGGGAGTTGAACTTCTCTGCTCACATTCCAGTGGCAACACTTACCACATAGTCGCACTTAGTTAAAGTGAAGGCAGAAAAATGCATTTATTTTGGGCATCCATGTGATCACCTGAAAAAGAGGAGTTTTATTATTGAGGTAGAATGGTTGCATGACTACAAGGGAACAACTCCTACAGATTCTTAGAAATCAGAGGGCGATTTAACAGCATCACGCATGTGTATATGTATCCACCTATTTCAAAGTAGGATTTTCCAGGACCAGAAATTTTTTAACGTTTTAAGAATATTTTAGGTGCACTTCTCTGGTTACATATATGGATACACTAATAAATTCCCAGGAGTTTTGTCTTTAGATAGTATAGCTAAGGGAATGAATAGGTATGTGTCAAATTAAAACTCCACAACACTGGTTTCATAAGACATTTTATTTATTTTTTTAGGCTGCATATATTGATTCACGTATTCATGCATTCTTCTGTTTACTCAGGGTCTGCTGGGTCCCAAGCATTGATTCAATCTCCAAATGAATGTCAATAACTCCTCATGTTTGCAAGTCCAGTGCATTGACAGAGTATGGATGATACCACAGAATTGCTCCATCATCTTGATGATCTTATCTCAAACCTTAGAAACAAAGACAGTATTTCCTAAATACAAAACAGAGGTTTGTTTTTTCTCTTGAGATGTTGACCCTACAAAGTACTGTCTTCCTCCCTGAGGGTAAACGTAATTGCAGACCAAAGGACTTCCGAGTTCTGGGGTCTTATCCTAGAATCTGGCACAACCTGTACCAGCATGATGTTTTATTTTTTTGAGAACTTTAAATGCTTTAGTGTATATGGAATTATCTTAAAGTGTCATTACAGGTCTGTGGATAATAATGATGTACCATTGAAGTTGCATATTGTATATCAGTGCTCTCAATTATAAATTAAGATATCCCAAATGAAGAGGCAACAGCAAATGAACCATACTTGTGCTATTGACTTCACGATTACAGGTTCAAGACAAGCTCCTCACATCAACTTCCATCATATGTCATATATATCTTAGTCATAAAAATTGTAGATAACTACTGGTTTTAAAAACATAACACTTTTCTAAATTTGTGGAGGATATACAGAGGCCCAGAGAGGTCAGATGGCATCCTCAAGAGAACAATGCATCTAAGTGACAGTGACAGATTTCAAATCTGCTATGATGTGTTTCCCTAGGAAGACTAAATGAGCAAATGAATTGGGACAGGAATGTTAATGTTCAGGTCACATTGTGGAGCCCCCTTGAAGAGATGGGTCCTTGTTTCTACAGAGGTAATTGCACTTGTAGCCTGATACTGATTGCTAACATCTGTGCAGACACTCATTTTTGGATTAAGGGAATCGACTACTTAGAACCTTAAGATAGGATACTCTTTGGGGAATATTCAAGTCCAACTCATTAATTTCACTTTTGAAGAAACACAAGCCAGACAGGGCAATGACTTTCCATGACCACATTTGGTAGAGGATGAGACCATAGCAGGGCAACCTCCCACAGCTACTGAAGACCCCTTTGTACTTCACTGTATAGGAGTGAGCAAAGAAGAGGTGAACTCATGACAAAAGCCTGCGTGATCATGGAGTATAAGGATCTTCTGTTCACTGTATTTAGAGCTTAATGTTTTTTGAGATGTGGGATTATTAAATTAGGGCTGACTGGCAAATGATGGAAGTAAAACAATACTGAAATTATTTCATACCTCCTTTCAGAGTGTGTGGCTATGAATAAGGCCACTCAGTTTATTCACACTGGAAGTTCTCACCGTAACTGTTATCAGATACACCTTCAGGCCCCTATCCAGTAACCATTTAATAAGGATTAGCTGATAATCAGTTGAATACAGGCAGCTGATGTCAGAAGGAAGATCATGGGGCCTCCTAAGATATACTCCACAATATTTCCTTCATGCAGGTCATATTTCTCAAAAAAGTTTATTTGTGCCAACATCATATGACGATAGAAAAACTAGACTGGAATGCTGGTTCCTTCCATCCTTGCACTACATCCATTCTAGGACTTGAAGCACAAATTAAATGTAATTCAGCTTTAGGAAGCATGCTTATTATGAGATATATTATCACAGGGGTTCAGTCAATTTGTCCACTGAAATTTCCATTGAGTACATAGTAAGGACCTAGTACATCTTTGATTCACAGTGTTCAAATAGAATGACAATGGTAATAAAAACTCAGAATATAAGAATGCTGGGAATTAGAGTGGAACTGTTAGATGCTATTTTCACAGTAAGAAGGATAAGGGATGGGGGAACTCATTGACGAGGGAAGAAAATAGCATTAACTGACAACAGTGGAGAAATTGAGCTGTAAAAATCTAATCAAACAGTTCAGGTTTACAAGGAAGACTGTCTTTTAGCTGGAACATTTTGAAAATGAAGAGAAAGAGGTGAACAAGAAAGTTTTATGAAGTCTAGAGTCAAGTACAAAAACTAATTCTGTAGGTCCCTATAGGAAAGGAATACTCATTAAAGAAAACCCCAGACACTACGAGAGTTGGCTTACTTGTGCTATTAAAGTTCTTTTTCATAACAACTCTGGAAGACACATTATGTTCATTTTAGATAGAAGGGAACTATGATGCAAATAAAAGCAAGTTCAATGCTGTGAATAATTTTAATACAATAATATTTGAACTCACATTTAAATACTATGATTTGATACTAAAACAAAATATAATTGTATCTCTTAGTAATGTCTTTGGTAAGGAATTTCATGAGACAATTTCTGCGGACTCTGGAAGGACAATTTTTTTAAAATGTGAAGAAGGGAAGATGAATATTAGCATTTGCGTTCATATTTTGCATCTATCTCCCAAAACATTCCATTATACTATATTTATATATAATATATTTTTTAAGAGAACTTAAGAAATGACTTAAGGATTTGGTATGCATTGCTACGAACATGGAAAAGTGATAACAAATGTACTTCTTCCATTTCTAATAGGGTTACTAGACTAGAAAAGTTTGGGTGTCAGTCATGACATTACTGTCAATTTTATCAGAAACCTGGAATATTCCCTTGGAATATTTTGGAGTAAAATCTTAAGAATCAAAAGGCTAAATGACAGTACATTTTAATTGTTTTTCTGTGATGAACAGTGGGGTAATCTTTATCTACTTGCTCTGTCAATCTGCCCTTGGCATTTCATGTAAATATTTTATTGATTTAATGGAAAAAAATGTTTTCAAGAGACTGATGCCATATGGTTGGGTAAAACTGATGAATAGGAAGGGAGTAAGTTTAGTCCAAGAGGGAAAAATGTTGGAAGGGTTGAACTAGACATTAAAAGGGTTTACCTCATCTTTAAAAGGGATTGAAGCTAGGTGGAATTGATAGTTTAGTTGGGTGGAGAAGAGAAGGTTTAGCGGGATATATGAATAATCTTCAAATAATCAATGGGTTTTGTATGCAGGAAAAAGTTATTTGCTTTACATTATTTGATTTAAAACAAAGCTCCCGGAAGAGAGTGATGCAGAATCTTGCACGGCAGAGCCTGGCAAGCTACCCGTGGTGTATTCGATATGCCAAAAACAGTAACAAAAATGGGCCTCATTCCCCTGACCCTGAACACGACAAGGACAAATGGAGATGTTACTGGCACCCGCTCGAGCTAATTGATGAGTGATGGGACGACAGTGATAGTGATATTATTCAAGTATATTTCCGTTTTATGTATTTCTTCTCAAAATATCTAAAACTTACTACAAGTGCTCAAAATTAACTCTGCATTATTTCAGAATTCAGAACTAGGGCCAGAGAAACAGTGCAGTAGGCAAAGCACTGGCCTTTCATGCAGCTGACCTGAGTTCAATCTCCAGCACCGTATATGGTTCCTGAGAAATGCCAGGAGTGATTTCCAGCTTAGAGGCAGGACTATGATTTGAGCACTGCCAGGTGTGGTCTCTTAAGTGGTCCCTCCCACACACACAAAAAAATACAAAACCAGGACAAATGGTAAAAATGAAGTACCCATATTCATCATTTGAGTTTCCTAATAATACAGCTATCTGCCTGGTAAGCATTAGCTCTCCATCGTGGCAGCACGAAGTGTGAGCATGTACATAACATGCATTCTCACGAACTTTTATACTGCTTTCTTTCAATTGCTTGTTCAAGTGTCCTCTAGTGTAGATTATATAGATATTTATTGAGTTAGGCTTGCTCCTTCTCTTCTGTACTTCATTTTATTTTTAGAATTTTTAGATAAGCAGACTTTAGGCTTTAGAGCCAGTCACTAATGTCACACATAGAAAAATCCAAACCTAGGATGTTAAGGTTATCTTTTGGACGATAGCTCTTCAGAGATACCTTTCAAAACACACAGTGATCATAGAATTATTGTGAGAAAATAGTGACTAATTAAATCAATCAAAACAGCAAATAATGTATCAATAACTTATTTAAATTATAATTTTATGCATAGGGAGATACAACTAGAAAATGTGGTAGAATTGGGAATGAAATGTACTTGAGTTTTGTTCATCATTCCAGCCATTTTCTCTCTGAATAACACTTCCACATATACAAGCATTTCATCTTTCCACTTCCCGTGTGGATTCAAACTTGTGTGCCCTTGGATAGTCTTTAGCTGTTGGGGAGGGCTTTCTATAAGAAGCTATTGACATGTCCCAAAAGGGCATTTCACAAGGGAACCTTATGTTTAAAGAGATGAATAGAAGAAATAGAACACCATCCCCTGCTCCCCCACACATCCAAGGACAAATCAGAGTGATATAAATTTACAGCCATCAAACTCTGTTGTCTTTCAAGGCATAGCCAGAAGAATCAGATCTCTGCTATTTCTCTAAGAGTTGGATTGGCAAAGGTAAGAAAATGAATAACACTTCCTAGGGATACCTACTGGGGTCCTTGTCAGAAAGCTATCTATGCCTTCTTCTAACCTTTGTGCAAACATCCTCTATGTTATTACTTATTTACAAACTGGCTTGCCAGTAAGAGGGAAAGTAGCAGACTGCTTGGAACAACATTTCTGGCTTAAACCTTGTGTCTCTTGATAACTGAATCTGAGGTTTGAACCATTCCCTTCTTGATACAATAAGCACATGTCAACTCATCGGGTTGTTGAACACATCCCGTGGTTATAATACCTGCAGAAATATTGTCCTTTGCGATGGTAGTGGTTAATGGGATGAACTCTGGATACTGACGAGTCAGGGCTCAAAGAATTCTTTAGACATATTACACGGGTCTACCATCCATTAACTTCTCTGAGTCTGTCCTCCTCGACTACAAAACTGGCATAGCCACAATCTCTACCTCGGAGGGTCTACTGTGAGGGTTTTATGGGAAAAGTGCCTGGTCTACAACACTTAGGAAACACCATGCTCTGGACTCAGATGTTTCAAGGAGGTGACTTGTTCTTTATCTTCTCTGATCTCTCAGCAATTTGCCTGGGGCTAGCACAGTTATCTGTAAACTCTTGTTCTCTTTGTGAGCCATCCTCTTAACCCTGCTCTTCCCAATCATGAACAAACACACACACACACACACACACACACACACACACACACACCATGCATGCACAGCATATGACTATATGCCATACGCCTACTCATATCTATACATGTGCATACACCATACACACAAACATCACCTACACAAACGCCCTCCATACAACACACAAATATACACCAAGCACATAGGCATGAAATGTAGACAGCCTCTCATACACATTATGCCATATTACCATACACATGTATTTTAAACACATACCACACAAATGTTTGCCATACATACACCACATACACACAGTCTCATATACTTGTCCTCTCTCAGCTGCTCTATTAAGCTAAAGGGAACTATATCAATTTCAAGGATATGATTCAACTCTTAGGGCTTGTTGCTGCAACACGAGGTCCTTCATCAGCTGTGGCCACCTCCCAAGAAAGGCATGCAGGGTTAGTTCCAAATTTGCCTTTTGGCCTGAGGGAAGGGGTGTGAAAGTATTTTCTCTCATCTGATTGTGAAACAACGTATCTGCCTAGGCCAAGAGGCCCTTTCTCTGAACAGAGGTATAGGTGAGGCAGGTTATTCTTTCCGAAATTCCACACAGCTCAATGATTGCCACATAGCACAGGCATGTCTCTCTAAGTGGTAGCTTTATAGAACACACTGTCCTTTAATGTAACATTTCAGAGAGATACACAAATTTGTGACTGGAAGGTTTACTGTAGTATCTTTCATATTCTGTGATTCTCAAATATCACTAGATTCCTTTGCCTGTCCTTCCTTCCTTCCTTCCTTCCTTCCTTCCTTCCTTCCTTCCTTCCTTCCTTCCTTCCTTCCTTCCTTCCTTCCTTCCTTCCTTCCTTCCTTCCTTCCTTCCTTCCTTCCTTCCTTCCTTCCTTCCTTCCTTCTTTCCTTCCTTATATGGTATGCATACCATATCATTCACACATATTACCTGAGAGATTATAATTTAGTAGATCCGGAATGGTGTTCAGAAATTTGCCTTTTAAAATAAAGAACTTAAGCAATTCTGATGTAAATGGTTCCTTTGAAAAGCACTAGGTAGAAAAATAGGTAGAAAAATAGGTAGAAAATTCTTGATCTTTGTCATCATATAACAGACTAATACTGTTGGTGTCAAACCTGGAACCAGACTCTAGGCCTTCACAATTTGGGTTCAGAGCTTTTAAATATTTGACTTTAGCCTATTGGTTCATCCTGCCTTTATACCTCCAGGCAGTTTAGAGTGAGTCTGCCAAAGAAAAGCACAGAACTTGTCTCAAAAGAAAACAAGGCTTCTCTGTGATCACAATCTTATTCTTCTTGGAAATTTAGTTTCTTTTCTTTTTTAATGTTAAATACAATGATTATGAGATAATTCTTAACCATGGCTTGCCAGATTTCAATTTTGTGTATAACAATTAAGTGGAAGTGGGTCTGGAGCATTAGCACAGCAGGTAGGGCATTTGCCTTGCACGAGGCCCACCCTGGTTTGCTTCCCAGCATCCCATATGGTCCCCTGAGCACCACTAGAGGTAATTCCTGAGTGCAGAGCCAGGAGTAACCCCTGTGCATCGCCGGGTATCACCCCCCTCCCAAAAAAAAAGCAAAAAAATAAAATAAGGTGAAAGCTAAAATTTTCAGTTAAATTGGCCGATGTAGCATTTCTGTTCAAAATCAAACATATTCTTCAAAGAAACATCTCCACATTTTCAGAGACTTTCTGATTGTTTAGATCTGTTTTTAGAAAATTGAAACCTGGGAACCTCATCTGCCTCAGCGTCTCTTTATAAATAAAGTTGTTTTTGGAAAAACAGTCATGAAAATTCTTTGTATTTTGTTTATGTTTGATTTTTGGACCAAGTTTTAGAGTTGCAATTGTACTACATGTCATAAAAAGCACAAAATATTTACCATATCACCATTTCCTTTATTGATCCTTGGCTTGTAGTGTTAAGTCCTTGTCATGGAACATAAAATGTGTACAATGCAACATCTGAACATTCAAAGAAGAGAACCTTAAAGAAGCTTAATGATGTTCTCTACTTTGTTCCTCTCTACCTCTGAAACAGCCTTTATTAGTGATCAGATAATAGCAGCATAAATAGCACAAACATTCTTTGGTAACTTCAGAGACTTTTAATAGACTAATGAAATCTTTATTAAGTGAAGTGGTTTTACTTCAGAATTTTTTTAGCATTATATAAAGTGTTTCCTAACTAAGACTGGATAAGACATAACAATGGCTTCTTTTAAGTTTCTGGAATATATTTCCCCTACTACCACTCCTAGTTTTCAATTACTATTCAATGTTATTTGTTCTGTCTTTGTGTCCTTGTGCATATTACTTCCTTCCTGGATACAGCTTTTAAAGTTTTTTCTTTTAACTCTTGTGGTGGGAAATCATACCTGGCTGTGCTCAGCAGTGACTCCTGGCTTTGAACTCAGTAATCATTCGTGCTTGACTCAGGGGACAATATGTTATGCTGGGGATCAAATCCAGGTCAGCTGCATGCAAGGCAAGGGCCCTTCCCCGCTGTATTATCTCTTCATCCCTACATATTTTTGGAAGAAAGTCTAGAAGTACTGGATCAAAAACCTGAGGAATGCTCATCAGAACAACACCTTATCCCTTTACACTTATTTTTCTATTTCTTAGTAGCAATTTGAGCATAGCAAGAGAGAATCCAATAGCCTGATTTATGACTTTGTACAACATGATTTGTTAACCATTATTGCCAAATGATGTCTGAGTTTTTTTTTCCATCACCACACTTTCCATTTTCACAGGTGATTACATACTTTTATATTCTTCAGTCATTCAAATATGTCTCACCATAAGAAGGGAATCAGGGCATAAACACTTTACGAACGGCGTTTTAGTGAGAGGCAAGAACAAAGTATAATAGAAGGGGCATTGTCATAATTCATGTTCCTCTAGAAGACATAATTTTGAAATCTGCTTTTATTGGAAGACTGACCTTGTGCTTAATTCTAGAGTTTGAAATGAGAGCACCTAAAAATGTAATAATAATAGCACCTACTTTATAGGGTCGTTGTGTTGATTCAGGAAGAACACTCATTTATAACCTCGGCACAGAGGTTGGTGTTCTCTCAAATCCATCTATGGTGGCCATTGCTATTGTTTGCTTATAATAGTGGTGCTATTTCCAGGATTAAATTAGGTATGATGTTGCAGCACTACTCTCATGATATACCCAAGGAAAGAGAATTTGAGATTTCTTTCTTTTTTTTTTTTTTTGCTTTTTGGGTCACACCCGGTGATGCACAGGGGTTGCTCCTGGCTCTGCACTCAGGAATTACCCCTGGCGGTGCTCAGGGGACCATATGGGATGCTGGGAATCGAACCCGGGTCGGCCGCGTGCAAGGCAAACGCCCTACCCGCTGTGCTATTGCTCCAGCCCCGGAAAGAGAATTTGAAAAGTGACTTTTCAAGAAGAATCAGCTGGAATTGATAGACTATCTTACTGGAGTTCAATTTCTCATATTTTCCCTTGTAAGTTAAAGTATCTCTTGTCAGTACCACTCAGAAACTTCTTTTTTTGGTTTGTTTTGTTTTGGGGGACACATCTGATGATACTTGGGGTTCACTCCTTGATCAATGGTCAGGGGTTACTCCTGGTGGACCTTAGGGGACTACATAGTGTTGGGGATGCATGGTGTGTGCTCCCAGCCCAATGAGCTACCTATCCATTCCTTAAAGGAACTTCAAATAAAAAAGTATACTGTGGTTTAATTATGACACAATTGTCACATGTTTGACAAACACACATACCACAGGAAGAGGCCTGAAAACTTTTGTGTCTTCTCTTTTCTTATATGGTTGAGTCTACTTCAATACAGAATTCTATAAAACCCTTGGGGTCAAGCGCAGATCAGCCTGTGGGAACTGCGGCATCAGGCAGAGCTGAATTGCAATTGCCAAAGTATCTTGAACCAGTGTGATATCTTGACATGTATAGTATATCACTGTATCACTGTCATCCCATTTGCTCTGTCATTGATTTGCTCAAGCGGGTGCCAGTAACGTCTCCATTCATTCCTGTCACATGCTAGTGTAGCTCTTTCAGGGTCAGGGGAATGAGGACCGTCATTGTTACTGTTTTTGACATATCGAGTATACGCCATGGGTAGCTTGCCAGGCTCTGCTGTGAGGGCAGGATACTCTCAGTTGCTTGCTGGGTTCTCTGAGAGGGATGGAGGCTTTTGGGGTGGCCTTTAATAGCTTTACAGGTGTCCTCAGTCTACTGAATGTAAGCATTTGGTCAACTCGCATGTTGTAACGATCTGCAGTGACAAACATGCACCTGCCTGCGTCTCTCGGCAGCATCTGGGACATCTGCTGCCTCAGGTTGATCTCCTTGAGGTCAATGGGCCAGGGAGGCGGTGACGCTGCAGCCACTGCTGTGGTTTCTCCATGCCCCGCTGAGCCATTCTGTCCGAATCTTGCAAAACAGCTGGCATGTTCGTTATAGTATATAATATGCATATATATGGCTGTTTGCATAACCAAATATATTTATTATATATATTTGTTTACAGTCACTAAGCTCACAATTCCTTGAAATTTCTTAAGTGTTGAGGGTAATAAAAATGTCCTTTGTAATATGAATGAATGGAACAATTTTGGGACACATCTAAAAGTTGAGGCTAGTTTTCTAGGAAACCAATTATGTGATTGGAGAATTGGAACTTTCAATTTTACCATCAGTTCTGTAAGAAGGGATGTGGATCTAGATTTGAAAACAAACAATATTTTTATTATTTTTCTATATAGTAAATTTTATTATTTTTTCTATGTAGTCAAATCTTTATGAAAACTCCAGAGATCAGTTTTAGAGAGCTTCCAGGTTGGAAATTTGTGGGAAATGACACTCAGAGAGAGTATTTAACGTCTTTCTTTAATATCTTGCTTAATGGGGGGCTGGAGTGAGAGCACAGCGGGTAGGGCATTCGCCTTGCATGCAGCTGACCCGGGTTTGATTCCCAGCATCTCATATGGTCCCCTGAGCACTGGCAGGAGTAATTCCTGAGTGCATGAGCTAGGAGTAGCTTCTGTGCATTGCCGGGTGTGACCCAAAAAGCAAAAATGAAAAAAAAAATAATACCTTGCCCAATGGGTTTCTTCCAACTGATGTTCTTGAATAATAGACCATGTAAGAAAATGGTGCCTAGAGCATCTTGAGATCTAGTGAACAAGCAGGCTTAGTGAATCTTGTGCTATCCTAGCAAATTAGTCAAATCCAAAGAGGGGACTGAGAGATATTCACGATATTCACATATATACCGAGTGAGTTTGAACCACAGGTAATAATATGGCATCTCGAGAAGGGCAGTCTTGGGAGACTGAGTCCTTTATCTGTGGGATCTGATACTGTCTCTAAGTAGAGTAAATAGTATCAGAGTTGAGCAGAACTGAGTTTTATTCTTGGATATTCAACTAATTTCTGAGATTTTTTTGGTTAATGTTTGGAAGGTTCCACACATATACCTATGTTTGTATTTTGTCTAACCAATTATTATAACAGCTCATACAATATCCATCAATTTGAGAATGGAGCAATAGTCCAGGATCCAGGCACTTGGCTAACCCTGGTTCAATTCCTGGTACACAAGTGCCTCCCCACCACCCACCCCCACCGAGCAACAACAGGGGTGACTCCTAAGAGTCACTAAGAGAACAGAACCAGAAGCCCCAAACTCACTGGGTATGACCCAACCTATGCCCCTTCTTCCAAAATAAGAAGAGATGCCTACCTAACTCTCAGATGACTACAAATATATGAGTAATTCCATTTGAGAACAACAAAGCTAAAAATGAAGGAACAAAACATTGTTTTGAGGAGGGAGTGAAGTTTGTGTACTCAGGGATCATTCTTGGAGGTACTCAGGACACCATAAATGGGGTTGAGGATTGAACTGGGTTTGGCTAAGGCAGGGAAGAACCTTAATCCCTATATGATTTCTCAAGTCCCAAAACTGCTAAATTCATAAGAAATGATACATTATTTAATGTTGCTATAATTAAAATAATAAAAATGGAATTGTCGAACAAGAAGAAACTGGGATAATGTAGACAATACATACTTAATTACCTGTACTTATGAAATCATAATTTACTGGTATCTAATTAAAGTTTAAAATGTTGTGGGATTTTCAGTTACTTTATTTCTCTATACAAGTGGTGGAGGTCAAAAAGCTCTGAAATAAAAATAGTGCTAAGATATATTTCATCTTTAATATACCAAACCAGTAACAGATGCAACTAATTAGTAATTAATATAATTGCCAAATATGTTAAAATTGAAGATTCATCCTGTAATATTTCCCATTATTCACAGAACAGTAATTTCATGGAAAAAGGCACACCTAACTTAAACTAAAAGCATTACAGCTCAATTTCTAGGAAACAGGACAAGAGTTTGGTGGAAAAAATATTTATTCAAAATGAGACATCTTCTTTTACTTAGACATCATGGATTTCTAAATGCCATTTCACCTAAGAGGGTATGTATGAGGCATTACTATGCTTTAGAATGCTGCAAGAGAAAAATTGGCATAGACAAAGGAAAATAGAAAAGCAGAAAGAGAACATCATGTGTATAGGGATGCTACTAGACAGCTCTGATGTACTTGTGGATTATTCACTTTGAGTGATTGGTTCTGTACCCACCTAGATAAATTTAAGTATTCTGAATCAAAATCAACGAGGACAAGTACCAACAAGTATTCTCTAGACATACAACAATATGTTATGGAGAAAAATTACAAAGTGAAAATTGTTTAATAGATTGTCAACTTGTGATAAAGAATTAGCTATAGAGAGACCAAAAATACATGTCATCATTCTATATTTAAACGGCCACATGAGAAAATATGCTATTTTTATGACAGAAAGTTTTCATTCAATCATCCTTATTGAGAATATTTATTGATCCAGATGATGTCATTGACATTCACTGTATCACTGTCATCCTGTTGCTCCTAGATTTGCTTGAATGGGCACCAGTAACATCTTTATTGTGAGACTTGTTGTTACTGTTTTTGGCAAATCGAATATGCCACAGATAGCTTGCCAGGCTCTGCCTTGTGGGAAAGATACTCCTGGTACCTTGCTGGGCTCTCTGAGAGGGGCAGAGGAATCAAACCCGGGTCAGCCGTGTGTTGACATTAAAGACAGAAAAATGAACAATAACAACAACAACAACAACAACAACAACAACAAAACATTCCCATCTTCCAGGAATTTACATACTGGGAATAAGATACAGAGACAAAAGATGGCATTGACAGAAAACATCATGAGAGAGGTATGAATTTCTTATTTTTTACCCCTCTGTCAAGTTCTGAGCCATTTGAGGGATATAGACAATAACAAAACATCTCTATTAATAACTTAAATATAGCTTGAAGCTTATTTCATATGCGTTATCTAGAAGTCTTACATCAATATTTCAGACAAGAATTGAACCTACCAGTTCAGCATTTAGTACAGCATTTAGTTTAGGGTGCCAGATAACTGAAGCTTCCTTGACAGAGGACTTAATAGAGGGCAGATTGCATTGCACACATCCTTCTGACAAGCAACTTTTGGGGGTGAGAGGACTAGGGAGGGCAGAAAAAAATATGACTTCATGGTAAACTTGATTAAGCAGATATTAGGAATGATTCGTAGGGCCAGGGAGATGGATCAAAGGGTTGAAGCACAACTTTGCATGTTAGAATTCAGGGTTCAATTTCCAGAGCATCCCAGTCCGCAGAGAACTGGTGGTATACAAGCACTGCCATGTTTTCCACTATTGGTTCTCCCAAATAGATAGTTCATACAAGAAAAAGGTATCTGAAATGGGTATTGGTTAGTCAAAATATTTTGACAATTGGGAATATTATTCAAGGATGTAAAACATTAGTTGACACATTGAAATCTCATGTTCAAGGAGAATGAGCTCCTCGCATCTCAGGTCAGAGTACAAGGGCTTGAATAACTGTGCTAAGGTCCAGTATTTAAAATGCCAGGACATAAAGCGAGAATGTGAGCTTATTTATTTTATGTTGTATAACAGTTACTTGATTTCGTGTCAAGATTCCAATGTGAGGTGATAAGATACTCATATGAGGTAAGAGGGTGAAGATGAGTCTAAACTAATTATGAGGAAGACATAATTCAGGCTAAGAGCCAGTATTGGTAAATTAAAAATAAATATGATATCAAAGTGTTTGTAGGGTATGATATATGAATAGAAATGAAAAAACAAGTGCTACGGGGACCATTCATTTCATTGAATACACAATTTGAGAAAAAGGCATTCATCTAGGATGCAATTATGCAGAACCTTAGATACGTGGGCAATAAAGGAAATGTTGAGTCTAGATGTAAGAACTAAATACTGAGAATAAATAAAATAAAACAAACACACATATACAAAGACACTCAACATGAAGAGAAAAAAATGTGATCAGGGATAAAACCTTGGAAAAATACCTGCATTTTAGAGTAATGAACAACACAAGAACACTCTTTGATTTGAAAAATGGAAGAGGATGTTGTGTTGTAAAACTTCCAAAGTTCAATGTTGTTAAAGCAATAAATATGTATCTTGAATATTAATCTAATGGGACTGAGTAACACTAAATTTTATTTCTGATTTTTGTTCATTTTAGTTTTTCTTCTTATCTGTAAAGTTGGAGGGGAAATGCTGGTCTAGCATTTGTTGACTGAGAACATGGATATTTAATGCTAAAATAATTCATCTTTAAATACATCTTAATTTAGCTTTAATATTTCTACCTCTCTGAACTGAATCTCTCACTGAAGCAGGGAATGGAAGAAAATTGAATGCCTTGGGAAGGAGGATCAGAATTGGGAAAGACTGCAATTCCCTGAGGTCAGGGGACGGAAATTGAAGTTAAATATGAAAGAGAAAACAGTCATGGTGTAAAGTTGTGTCACCATAGTTTAGTGACTGAGGTTCGCTAGTGGATCCAGGACTGATGACTATCTCTCCAAGCAATGGATGAAGGAATGTGTCCACACACTGGTAACTAGTGGCATTTTATTCAAAACTATAAGCGTTATTATATAGAAATTGTGAAGAATCGGGGGGCAGCAATTACACATCAGTGTGGTTGGACATTAACATAAACAAATGTAAATCCCCTCCTTCAGGGGATCCACCCAAAGGTAAAATTCAATCTAGGAACTTCAGTACTCTAGATTCTAAAAGATCTGTTCTAAAAGACCTGTTTAGAGGCAGAATTCCTTCTAAGGCCATATTGCTTTCTCCTTTCCTTTATTTAAACAATCATATTAAATTTACATCTTAAAAATATTTGTAGTCATTTTGTAGAAAGGCAGTAAGAGATATAGGTTTTTATCTAGCTCTAGATTATGTTTAAAAAGGTTCTTCTGGACTCATGGTAAAGGGTAGCTTTTCTTAGGGACATATCGCTCTATTTCCCAGACTACAGTCCTCATACCAGACTAGCTTTTCCTAACCCAAATAAGGTTGCTATTCGGTTACATCTTTTTGGGTTATATCAGAGTTTGTTCCAAGACTGTGCTCTTAACGTATACTTCTCATGGCCCTGAGACTGTCCCATGTCAAAGCCAGGGTAGTTTATGGCTTGCTCCAGGTACATTCAAGCCCCTCAGTGGGACTCACCTTTTGAGACCTATGAAAATAAGGTCAATCTAAGGGCAACTGAGGCTTAAGTCAAGTAAATATGATGGATGCCCAGGAGTCTTTTTCAGAGTCAATTAATTCCATATTAGAAAAGTATAGCGTTAACTGCCTTCCTGTGTCTATACAAAATAAGACATTTCTCTAAAATAAAAAGATGCAAAGGGATAAAAGGAAGGGAAAAAGCAATATTTCACTTACATGTACAAAATCCAGAGCCATTAGAAGATTTGACCTTATAAGTTACCATGTCTGATTTGGAGATAGTTGTGACTACCAGATAGGGAAAGAAGAACACAAAGGAGAGGTTAAAGATAAACACAGAGGATTGGGAGTGCCCCAGTGGAATTGGGTGTGCCCCCAGGAACACTAGAAGGTGTAATTCAATTAACCTGTGCACTCTGCAGGAGAAGAAAGGACAATCCAATGTTAAACTTAAACATTCTCGGGACTATAATCCAACATTGTAACCTCTTCTTACTCACAGGAAAAATAAGGCCATCTGTTGTCTAGATAGGAGGACTATATGTCCACAGGAATCTCTGGTTGACCTGCCTACTTAAGGATCAAGGAAGACACAGAGTCATAGAAGCCACAAGCTAGTAAGAAGAGTCTAGTTCTACTATGGCAAAAAGCAACCTGCATACAGAGTTCTTGAATTTGCAATAGTGTCAATTAAAATGTTAAGGAAATTTTTTAAGGGGAGGCAAAGGATGATTTCTTAAACCAGGACTGGAGGAAGAGAGTAGCTTAGACTCAAAAAGGCCTGAAATATATAATCTCATCAATGGCCAAGATCCAGAGACTGCATATGAAACAAAGCTTCCAGAAGAGAGTGCCGAAGAATCTCCTGCCCCAGAGCCAGGCTGTCTTCACCAGGGCCCCTCAGAGGGGGGTGGGTTGATTCTCCTTCCTCACCCCAAGCAGAACCCCAGCAGCTGAAAACCTCCAGTACACAGCCACCGCCATGCTCAAGCCCACTCTCCACATGCTCAATTGAGCCTCAAGCATAAAGGAACCTGAAGAGGAACCCAGGTATGTGGGGCCTGTGGTTGAGATCTCCAAGCCCGCACAGATCAGCCTCCTCCACCCATATCCCCAGTTTTCCAGTAGCTTGGCAGTCAAACCCCAAACTGCCCCCATGCCATAAAATCTCATCAACGGCCAAGATCCAGAGACTATAAAACAAAGCTCCCTGAAGAGAGCAATGTAGTATTTCCTGGAACACAGCCACATTCAAGGCGGCATGACCTTTTACACTCTAGCCCACTGATGTACCCAAGGTAGTACACATTTGTTTGATTTCAACATAATTGCTTGTATTCTCTTATATATGGGCTAAAACGACCCCAGAATGAAATATAACAACCATCACACACTTCCTTCATGTTATGGTGGGAAGACGCTTGCTTGTGGGGTAGGTGTTTAAGTATTATCTGTAATGAACTATTGTTAATTACCTTATGAAAATAAAATGTATAAAAAATGCAAAAAAAGAGGCCTGATATATCTGATAGAACTGAGGAAAGTCATCACGGGAAGTTATGGGGTAGAGGCACCTGCCTCAACTGGGATTAAAAACTTGTATACTGGAACATTTATTATTCTCCATGCCCCTGAACATAAAAGTATAAATAATATTTATATATTAATAAATTGAAATTTTATAATTTATACTCAAATCTCAGACCCAAGAGACTGCCTTCCACATAACACAGTTCATGAGTACACGTCTTCCCCGCCTCTTCCTTCCTACATAGGCAGAAACAAGACAGGGTAAGATGATTACCAAGAAAAATGGCAATATTTCAAATCACTGTCACTGTCATCCCGTTGCTCATTGATTTGCTCGAGTGGGCACCAGTAACATCTCCATTGTGAGACTTGTTGTTATTGTTTTTGGCATATCGAATGTGCCACGGGTAGCTTGCCAGGCTCTGCCATGTGGGCTAGATACTTTCAGTAGCTTGCCGGGCTCTCTGAGAGGGGCGGAAGAATCAAACCCGGGTTGTCCGCGTGTAAGGCAAACGCCTTACCCGCTGTGCTATTGCTCCAGCCCTATCACAATATTTCAAATTGTAGGACTTAATTAAAATTGTTCATATGCTGATTAAATTCATTTTTTCTTTAGTATAGTCTATGTTTTAAAAATATTTTCCTTAAATAGCCAGAAAACTGGGATTCCTTTTTTTTTTTTTTTTCTTTTTGGGTCACACCCAGCGATGCACAGGCGTTACTCCTGGCTCTACACTCAGGAATTACTCCTGGTGGTACTCAGGGGACCATATGGGATGCTGGAATTTGAACCCGGGTCAGCCGCGTGCAAGGCAAATGCCCTACCCACTGTGCTATTGCTCCAGCCCCCTGGGATTTCTATTTAAGAGTAAAATATGACTATAGAAAAACAAAAGAGTCACACATTCTCTGTATACCAAATTCTCTCCTACCAAACCCTCATGCCTCTAGTTGGCCATAATTCGTTTACTGTTTGCCTAAATCACTAGGAGAATGCGTTTTGTTAGAGGTAAATCTTGTTGTATTATTTGCTATGTTTCTTGATGTCTGGTGAAAACTAGGCATTTGAGTAGTGTCATGAAACATGTATCTTTCCCTGCTACTCTTTAGCATATCCAAATAACTTGAGTTTTTATAGAAGTGTGGAAATCTTGGTTTTGGTTAAGGTCATCTCTAAAATTCTTTTCCATCTTTTTTTTTCCAATTTGCATCTCAGAATTCTCCAACCAACTTTATTTTCTATTATAGTTTCAATTTAGACTTAGAGGCAGTCGACCTCCACTACCCAACCGCCACCATGCTCCAGGCTGCTTTCCACATGCTCGGGCTGAGCCTCACGCATGAGTGAAGTCCCACGGAACCTAGGTAATGTGGAACTTTGTGATCTTGGACTCTGGGCTCAACAGGACCCTGGAGCTGCCTGCTTCCCCCAATCTCCAGGGACCCAGGGGTCACATCCATAAGCTGCCTCCTGCTGGTGCCAGATAATCTCCTCACTGGCCACCCTCCAGAACTCACGGCTGCTTTTCCTGGAAGGGAGCATAAAATTAGGCCCTCATTACCGTGCTGCCGGACTCCACACCAGGGGTGCCCCAGAGGGGGGCAGGTGAGAGCACTCCCCGCCCCAAGGGACCCAGCCCTGGCTGCTGACCTCCTCTACCCAACCATTGCCAAGCTCTAGGCTGCTTTCCACATGCTCTGGCTGAACCTCACACAAGAGTGAACATATTCCTGGACACATCATCATAAAGGGAAATATATATGTTTACACACATATATATATGTATATGCACATATGTATATATTTATACATATATACACACATATGTGTATACACATATATATTATGACACATCATCATAAAGGGAAATATATATTTATGTATGTGTATATATGTGTGCATATACATGTATATATATATATATATATCTTGGAGAGCCCAGCAAGCTACCGAGAGTATCTCGCCTGCACAGGAGATCCTAGCAAGCTCCCTGTGGCATGTTCAATATCTCAAATGCATTGACAATAACAGGTCTCAGTCTCCTGACCCTGAAAAGAGACTCCAATCGTTAAGAAAAATGAGTAAGGAGAGGGTGCTAAAATCTCAGGGCTGGACTGTTTACAATAGCCGGAATCTGGAAAAAACCCGAGTGCCCTAGAACAGATGACTGGTTGAAGAAACTCTGGTACATCTATACAATGGAATACTATACAGCTGTTAGAAAAAATGAGGTCATGACGTTTGCATATAAGTGGATCAACATGGAAAGTATCATGCTAAGTGAAATGAGTCAGAAAGAGAGAGACAGACATAGAAAGATTGCACTCATCTGTGGAATATAGAATAATAGACTATAAGACTAACGCCCAAGAATAGTAGAAATAAGTACCAGGAGATAGTTTCCATGGCTTGGAGGCTGGTCTCTCATTCTGGGTAACTCAGAGAAGGGAACACCAAATAAAATGTGGTTGGAGGTCATGTGGGGGAAGGGTGAGGCGGGCGGAATACAGACTAGAGACTGAACACAATGGCCACTCAACACCTTTATTGCAAACCACAACACCTAATCAGATAGAGAGAACAAAAGGGAATTCCCTGTCATAGTGGCAGGGTGGGGTGGGGGGAGACGGGACTGGGGAGGGGGGGAGGGATGTTGGGTTTACGGGTGGTGGAGAATGGGCACTGGTGAAGGGATGGGTTATCGAACTTTGTATGGGGGAAGCATGAGCACAAAGATGTATGGATCTGTAACTGTACCCTCACGATGACTCTCTAATTAAAAATAAACTAATTAAAAAAAATAAAATAAAATAAAATAAAATCTCAGGGCTGGGATGAATGAAGACGATACTACACCCGCTCCAGTAAATTGATGAGCAATGGATGACAGTCATACAGTGATAGAGTGATAGTTTCAATTATACTGAAAAATAATAGATATCAATGCAATATATTATTGTCTACTATAGATACAACTTCATTATCTGATTCTTATCTTTGGTCTTGGAGTAATATTCCTATAGTAGGGGTGGGACCTATGGGAATAGTCGGAAGGGTGGTTATCTTTGATTAAAAGACCCTTCAAAGTTTCTCTCAATAGAACTGAATAATGGCTTCTAATGTTTTCAGACTGTCATAACTAAACAGAAATTTAGAGTTCTTTATGATGGACATAGACAAAACACATTTTTAATGTTAAAATAATGGAGGGGAAAAATTCTTGGTTGGAGTTTTGCATTTCCAACCTAAAATTAGTTTTTTAGTTTTTTTTTTTAAATGTCCATTTATTTTACTTCTTCCTTGTGAATGAAACATCACACAGGAATGAATTTCTGAAGGTTATCTATAATTTTGCCTAAAATGGTTATAATTGGAGAAATGAAATAGTGTTAACTGCAAGGCCTGAATAACATTATAACATTATGCAAAATGAGGCACTTTAGAAGAATAAAGGAATGATAACAATGAAAATCAGAGTCAGTGAAGGTCAGACATTTTGCATAAAATGCCTTGCAATCTAATTCATGTGAACTTCGCCAGAGGAGAGAAAAGTGACTTATTAAAGCATAATGCTTTTTCAAAGAGTATTTCTGCAGAGTGCTGGATCTGCTTACAAGTCCCATAGGCAGCCGCAAGGATTGAGCTAGGAGCTGGATATAGACATAGCTCAGCTGAAATTGTAGAACCTTTGTTCAGAAAAAATATCCCAACCTCCTGACTATACTCAAGCTATCTTTTTTTAACCCCTTGATGGATGCATCGAGTGAATGTGGCTTAAGGAACACAAGTAGGTGGTTATTTACAGCTACCATCTTTATTCTCTCCTTTCATTATTGGAGTTCTTAAGTAAGCTTAGAAAATCAAGGACACTAGTTTACAATGTGTGCTCTTATAAGGGTTGGTGTTGACATGTAAAGTTTATTAGACCAGAATTTCTCAATGAGTGACCACATGTTAAAAACCATGTAAATAGAGACACGCATGCAAAACTGGGGGCCAATTAGTAGAACAGCGTCATCACAGAAAGGAGACTCGCTAGAATGTTGTTTATAATTTGTGAGAAGACCAATTCCTTGTTATTAGAGCTGAGATTGTAACTGTGGTAGAATGAGTTTTCAGTTTGATTTCACAATATTTTAAGTCCCTTGGTATCTAAGGTCTGTCTTTGCTTCTCTTATTTTACATGATTTCTTGGCAAAAAGACAGAGATCTTACCTAATCCTGAGCCCCTAACTTCTCATTCTCTTTTCTGGATCACCAGAGAGACAGATACTATTTACTTAACAATACTATGGGGAAGCTCCCATGTGATCCCAGGCCATAAGTGTTAGATTAAATCAGCAGCTTAAGCCAGAAGATTCAAACTTCCTGAATTGAAATCATGGTACTAACACTTACTAAGTGTGTGATCTTAGGCAATGTTCATTGCTTATGAGAGTGGGTAATACAAATACCAAGTTCAAAGAATAAAGAACAAAGCAATATTTTAATAGACAATTCAGTAGTCACTTACATTGCAGTAGAATTTCTATACATGACAGCTCTGTTTCACAGAAGCTACTAACACCATATTGGACTCAAACTAGAATGAATTTTCCATCATGATAAGAGCCAAGAAACAGTTTCTTCTTTTTTCTCACAAAGGCTGTATATGTGCTCAGTCTTACATAGACTTGTTTAATCTTTTGAGCCTCTGAAAATGCTAGACATAAATACACAGAGCCTGAATTTATTCCTTAGAATTTGATCTTTAGAACCCTCTGAAACTGCTCTAAAGATATTTACAGTTCCCTGAAACTTCTAGATATATGTAAAGCACCTGAGTTAATTCTTAGAGGTGCAATCTGAGTTGCACCTAAAGATTTAGAGACTCTGAAGCATAACATATGAATTAAAGTGGGTTCATCCCAGACCTAGTAAGCTAGTCAGGGTTAAGAAGTATTGTGCCATGATGTTAGCAAACATACATTATGCCTTGAATAGTTAGAGGACCAAAGTTAAGTCTTCACTAGGAATCTTGATGTCATTTTCTGGATTTAAATACTTATAAAGTTTGCTTCACTAGTTTGACATGGTTGAGGAGAAGTGACCAGAACAACTAGAAAAAATCTTATTGCTCCTTAGAGATAGAACCCATTTTTGTATAATTTACATAAATAAATAATTCATAAACATTAGTTATATGGATAGAGGTTTTGGCAGCACTCTAATTCCATTGGAATTCAGCAGAGGAAAATAATTTAACATTTAAAGAATGTCTTTGGTTCCAGATATAACTAAGTTTTCATCAGTATCTCACTGTATGTTGATTATGGGAGTTGTTAAAAAGTTATTGTAAAAATGAAGGATATTTTTTATTTGGCATAATTGTAGTGAAGAGTAACAAGGTTATCTCTAATTTAATCTAATATCTGGATCATAGTAAAACATAAGTGGTAGTTATGACAAGGACGGTCATGAGGATGGTTTCATAATGGATATCTATATGAAATCTAAACCATAAAATCTTAAAGGAGGGGAAAGTTTATGTCTGGTTTAAAGGCAAATAGAGGAGACAAAACTGAGAACAGATATTGAAGGCACAGAATGCTTTCATCAAGGGTTACTTATTTGTGCTATTCTCTTCCATTTGCCTCTTTCAGACATAGCCTTATTTAACATATAATGATTGGTTGAATTCAGTCATGAATACCTTTTTCAAAAGATATCTTTCAACAAATAATTTTCTTTCTTTTATATAAAACTGGACCATTTCAATGTTTTGTTCAGTAAATGTGATCTTGATGGTGGTTAATATGTATGTTTTCTGGTAGATTTTAGAAACACAAAAATACTGGCAGTTTTTCTCATTGGTGTGTAGCCTTCAATAATTACAAGTTAATTGAATGGACTATTAAACCAGTAACACTCTTTTCTTTTTACATCCACTGCCTTCAGGATTATTGGCTACCTGTGCACATTTTCCCCCAAGTAATTGTGCTTCCTGTGTGACAAGTTCTAAATGGCTCACCTCGGTGACAGTTCCTTTGGTGATAATATCCCTACTTTTTGTGGGGAAAGAAGCATTCTTGTTTATAATCCTTGGTGAAAGGTGACTTTCTATTCAGGATATTTTGCATAAGCTTCATGTAAACCCACTGACCCCACTGAGTCTTTCATATTTAGGAGGATTTTGGGTAAAATCTTCTCCAGCAAAGATGCTTTCACCAAAAATGTTCTTTCATGCTCTCTTTTATTCATTTCCTGTCTGTATAACTTTTAATACTTGTTTTTTCTTGGGCATGAACTTTGGGTAGAGGGATTTCCCATTCTCTTGCTTTTACATTTAGCTTTTGTTTTATCATACTGGAAAGACTTTAGTCAGAACGATCCCATTCTGTCCAGTACTTTAACAGGCACTGCTCTTGTGAAGTCTTACCATTATTTTTTGTTTGGTGTTTTTTTTTTCCTTATGCACTCAATAGTCTTTACATTTGTATTTTCTCAGCATGGTACTGTTTACGGTAGAGCTGAGTTTTCAAATCAATCATCATTATTTTTTTTTTTGCCTGCATTGAATGTCTATAAGTCTCTTAAGTTTACATTTTGACTCATGGTAATCCAAATATTTATGACACAGTGTGACTCAATCTATTCATTTTGGGGGGGGGGGGGTGAAATGAGAGCCTCAGGGTTACCGGGTAATGTGGCATAGGCACTAAGAAAGTCTCTTGAGTTTTGGGTATCAGAGACCCATTGAGCCCAAGGAATTTTTCTATCCTCCTAAAGGATTTGATGTAATCCATTGCAAACTTCTTTCCCTCTTTGTCCTGCCTTGACTGAAGTGGTATGTCTTGGAGCGAAGATAATTTGTAACCATTAGATCAGAACTATACATAAATTGGTCTGATTCACTGAATTTAAGTTGAAAGGTGGAAAGGAGAGGTGTTCCTGGGAGGCATCCTTGAGCTTCCATATGATTTGGTGAGGAAGAAAAATTCAATAATTCTTTAAAGAACAGAAATGTTACTTCATTTTTCCCTCTATAAAATGCATGGTCTTCCATATCCTCTTTATGTAATTATACTCAGATATAAGAGCAGATGGAGTCCTTTTAAAGTAGAGGGATAGGTAGATGAGAAGAATAATTTGATCCAGAAGGGATTTTCTTCCAGGAAGCACTCATCACACTTTCTTTTTATAGCATTTCTCCTGCAGCTCCAAGGAAAGATCAGTCGTGGTTCAGTCGATTTGAAATGACAATTACTTACTGAAGATAAATGATTCATTCAGTTTCTGGAAATCTCAACCATACCACCCAAAAGAAGAGAGACAGTCTATTGTTTCACTACAATGTGAAACATTTTCAAGACTTTTCTCAATGACTGTCTGTCTTTAAGATTTAAATTCCTTTTCCTGAGATTTAAGTGAGATTCAACAGGAGGACTTTGGGTCATAAATGTTTTAAAAATAGTTGATTTCTTTGTTAATTTAGGAAGAAGCCCTTGCATGTGAGCAATGCTATCTGTGGTTATTTGTGAAAATTTGCTTTTGTCAAGTTTCATGAAATGTAAGTATATGAATTATATACAAATTTTATATAATTTCATATTCTCATAAAATCAGTATGTGCTTAGCATTCATTATTGATTCACAAATATTAGCGGTTTCTGATTGTTTTTGAATCAGGATTAGCTTGGAGAATGGATGCTTATAGATGGAAGATGTGAGTATCCACATAATATTATATAGAAACAATAAATATTGTTGTCTCCCAAGCTTCTTACTACTTTTTAAATCACAGTAGTTTAAATTATTGTATTCTTTAGTTTTTAATTCTTATTTAAACAGATATATTGTTAGGAGAGATAAAATACTGACTGATTTACTGGGTACTGATTTTATGGATACTTAATTTGACCCCTATTTTCTTAGCTGGTAGAACCAGATTAAGTGGAAATTCAAGCCACGTGACACTTTTATCCTCCACAAACATAGCCTGCAACTTCTTTCGGTTTTATTTTTTTTAATCAGGAACTCTTTAATCCTGTTATCAGCTGGACTATGCTTAGCTTCCCCATTTATACCTACCAATATGTTGAATATCCAATATTTAACTCAATTTGTAGTGCAAGAGTCATCTCTATAAAAGTCTTAGCATTCCTGTTCAGAATTAATGGTTCTTTCAGTATATTTATCTCTATCATTTATATATTGATTTATTCATTCAAATGTTTATTCGTTACCATCCTTGTTCCTGTTTGGCCTAAAAAAAAGGGAAGTAGTGTGTAATTTTAAAAAATCACACTATTGTCACTCTGAAAAATATTTTAATTAGCAGTTACTTGTCTATGAAAGGGCATTTAGGAGAATCTGAGCTGGTCAACTGATGAGGATTTCCCTAAGGAAATGAGGATTGATTTATGTCACAAGAAAGACTGTTAGCTATGCACATGTTATTTACTCTGGGGACTCACAGAATTATGGATTGGTAGAATTAAATCAGAGTATAATCGCTTAAGGTTCCTGGCTCTTTTATATGTGTAATCAATGGTATTTATTACAATTACTAATACCATGGAGAAAACATTATATGAAGGGCTAGGGTACTCAGTCTTTTGACTTTTGGCAGATAAGGGTAAAGTCATATACAAATATGGGCTACCTATGAAATTATTTTAAGGAACTCCAATTTTGTTATATTTTGAGGCCACACTCAGCAGTACTCAGGGCTTATTCATAACTCAGATGTTATCTTCAAAGATCATTATTGTCAGTACTTGGGATACCGTATGTGGTGCTGGTTGCCATATGCAAAGTATCATGCCCACTGCACTATCTTTCTGTCCCCCAGATAGCCTCTAAGTTTTATATTTAAAAAGACTGCACAGGGTTTAAAAAATGAAGTAGATTTACATAACCTGATACCTTAAGAATTCCAAGGCATATTTTGAAGTAAAAAAAATCACATAGAATGATGTCTTTAATAAAAAATAAAGTGAAATATCAAAAGTTTGCCAGAGAAATCTGAAATTTTGCAATTTTCCCATAAGCCAACATAATTGGCATAAGGGAATTCGTTACCCCATGGGTCCAGGGAAAGTTTTCTCAGTATGGCAGAAAGCTGTCTGGGAAGAGATTGTACTTTAAACTTTGGGTCTGATGAGGACCGAGGCTCCATTACAAATCACTGATAATGAAATATGCAATTGTCAATAAAGCATGCTGTGAAATAAGACAACCAAGGTCCAAATCCTAGTTCTATTATTTCTTAATTAAGAGAATTGTGAGTTATTTAAACTCTCTTATATTGATAACTGTCTGTAAAATAGGGAATAAAAATAGTGCATATCTTAGAGGGATGTTGTTTAGGTGATGTAATTTAATATGTATAAGGTGTTTAGACTATTACTATACTCAGAAGCCTTGTGTGTGCCTATTATTATAATAATATTCTTAAATTTACAATTAAGTGCCTAAAACAGTGGACTGTGATTAGACTGCAGATTTTCAGTATATTTGAATCATTGAAAACATGTAACCACATACCTGGCTATTTTACATACCCACATACCTGGCCATTTTTTGGTAATTTTTGTAATCTATTTAACTAATGATGTAATTTTGTATTTTATTTAACCAATAATATAGTTTTGTATTTTATTTAACCATGATGTGAGGGAAGCCACCTAGCATCCCAGCTGGCCCACTTTGATTATAGCTTTTATGTCCCTCTGGGGCCTTGGATTTGCAAACAACAAGCTCTTATGCATGACAAACTGAGTTCAGTTTAAGGAATGGCTGTATGGTCCTGCCGAGAAGAAAAATGAGTGAGTGCCCAGGTGTTTATTCAGAAATAAATATCTGCATCCACCTTTCAGCTACTGTTTTTATCTTATCCTCATCTCATGACTTTCATAATTTTTCTTTTCTTGAATGACTTTGGCCTTCCTGGGGCCCAGGGATATACATCTATTTTTCTATTCACTCCCCTTCTCCCAAACTGTCAATGGTGAGAGGAATTAGGGAAGTTATTATAGAGGCAATTGAACCAAGAGGACAATAGCATGGTAGAATTCTCATTTGTCCTTATTTCTTGATCATTATAAGGTTTGTGGAGAAAATGTTTCTGTTGATCAGTATTTTTCACATGAAATGAAGAGTTTTTGTTTTCTGCACCATGACATCTTTGGAGGTGAAGCTTTGGGTTCTTTAAACAACCAGTTTAAAAAGGGCTTACATTTCACAACTATTTTCCTAATTTAGCACTGTAGCACTGTAGTTCCGTTGTTCATCGATTTGCTCAAGTGGGCACCAGTAACGTCTCCATCGTGAGACTTGTTGTTACTGTTTTTGGCATATGAATATGCCATAGGTAGCTTGCCAGGCTCTGCCATGTGGGTAGGATACTCTCGGTAGCTTGCTGCACTCTCCAAGAGGGAAAGAGGAGTTGAACCTGGGTCAACCGCATGCAAGGCAAATGCCCTACCCGCTGTGCTATCGCTCCAGTCCTATTTTCCTAATTTAATTAAATACTTAATTTAAATAAATTTAAATTTCAGACAAATTGCTCTGAAATAACTAACCACGCAAAGGATATTAAGAGAAGAGAAAGACAATATTTACAAGTCAGAGTCTGATCAGAAGAAAAGGTAATTGTCAGGTTGGGGGGCAATCAACACACACAAGCTCTCAGTGGCCAGGGAGAAGGGCAAACCAATGTTATCCTACATCTTCACTGTCATCCCGTTGCTCGTAGATTTGTTCGAGCGGGCACCAGTAACGTTTCTCCTTGAGAGGCATCCTATATCTTAAAATAAATAAAATTTTTACACTTTTCCTTTGCTCTTTTTTGTTTTGTATGTAAATTTCAAGTGGAAATTTTCAAATTCTCCACTTTCAGAAAAGTGGAGAACTTGCTAACCTAGATGCTTATACCTTTGTGTAGCACTTACGTTTTGCTGCACTAAGTTAAGCCTTCGGGGGTTGGGGATGGGAGCTTCCCAAGCAGTGCTCAGGAGGTCCAGAGGCACCACCAGAGATTCTTAACGAACTGGAAGGCAGACCAGTACAGAGCGCAGAGGATGAAATCTTATTTGGGCTCTGCAGAGCTGGAGGTCTCCAGGGTTGTACCAGGTGATGTTCAGGGGGCCATGTGGTACCAGGAATTGATCCTGGATCTGTAATATCTCTTACTGTAATATCTCTTCTCCTCCTGCTTTAGCCTTTAAAAACTTGGCTTAAAAATTGGGATGTGGGGGGCTGGAGCAATAGCACAGCGGGTAGGGCGTTTGCCTTGCATGCAGCTGACCCGGGTTCAATTCCCAGCATCCCATAGGGTCCCCTGAGCACCGCCAGGAGTAATTCCTGAGTGCAGAGCCAGGAGTAACCCCTGTGCATCGCCAGGTGTGACCCAAAAAGCAAAAAAAAAAAAATTGGGATGTGGGACCAAGCATATAGATCCATTAGTGATTTTGTTTATATTCTGTAAAATAATGGCCTATCACTGAAGTACCACAGTTTGTATATTTTTCTTTTAAGGAGTAAAGATTTGCCTTTAAAAAAAAATTGGGATGTGGGGAGCTCCAGCAATAGCACAGCAGGTAGGGTATTTGCCTTGCACGCTGTTGACCCAGGTTCGATTCCCAACATCCCATATGGTCCCCTGAGCACCACCAGGGGTAATTCCTGTGTGCAGAGCCAGGAGTAACCCCTGTGCATCACCGGGTGTGACCCAAAAAGCAAAAAACAAAAGACAAAACAAAACTTGGATGTGATTCAGTGATTCAGTGGCAAAGTGCTTGTTTTACACGCATAAAATCTGATTTCTATTCCTAGCACACACCAAAAGAGTAAAAAAAGAAAAGAAAAAAATTCTTAGTATTTTAAAGTAGCTTATCTTTTTATTTATATAAATACATTATGAAATTTTACTCCCACATTTTTATAATGCTTCCCTATACTGTGAGGTTATTATCTTGCACAACAGTAATACAATAACCAGGTCCATCAAAACTTACAATAATCACCTACTCTTTGTACTGTTCACACTAATATTGAATGCCCTCATGTACTCCAAAAGTTTCTTATAAAGCTTATATATAAAGATTTCACACTCATAGCTGCACTGGAGAGGCTTTTGTGGCCTTTGTTAGGCATCTGAAGGTCATTGGAATCAAAATGGTGGTCTTCACTATGAACTAGAAAGATTGTCAGAGAGAATGACCTACTTCCCAGGAAAGTTGCCTGCTTGGTAGAGACCAAGGCCCTACACATAAGTGCTTAATAGACAAAGAACCAGAACAAGAATAATTCCATCCTTATCCACTGATGTAATTTTGGTATTGGGTAACCAGTATGAAAATCCATGCAAATTCAAGTAAACTTTCCTGACTTCCCCAGAGGGGTTAGGAAGAGTGACAAGGATTATCACATCAATTAGGAAATAAAATCTATTCTTAAATTTGTTGAGTGGAAGCTTTGTTGTTTGATAGCATTTTGAACCCCATTTTCCCTTCCATAATGAACATTATTTCTGTTAGTAGCCCACACTTTTTTGATTGTTAAAACCTGAATCATTTGTGTTAAGTAACACATCTCCTCTGTTGATCAATATTGTTGCCAGTATACATGCTTTCTCTTGATTGTCCTAAGATTTCTAAGTATAAGGTTTTTTAAGTATTATGTTTAAGTCTTAGTATTTCAGTAGCCCCATGTAATTTTCACTTCAGGTTTACATGTCATGCATATGTACTGGAAGTTGGGAAATTCCACTTATTGCTCTTTAATTTGATTTCAGGTTCTGAAGTTACAAATGTTCCTAGAAAATTCTCCCTTTCTGATTCCAAATTTCTGTCTTTGGAATGTGGTGGGGATTGAGGTTGTATATATCTTTTGTGTGTGTGTGTGTACACTAGAGAATAAAATCCTGATTACTGTATTAGCTGTATTTTTAGAGTTTAATCATATGATTTCTTTTTATTTCTCTTTCTCTTTTTGGTTTGTCAAGAAGACTAAATAGGATATTTGCATGTCTTCACCCAAATTGAGTTCTGCTCCTTCTTACATGTCTTAAAAAATGAACACATGTTTGTTTTCTTTTGTTTCAACCTGCAGTGCTCAGGGTTTATTTGTTGCTGTGTATTCAACAGTGATCCCTGGTGGTGTTTAGCCGACCACATATGGTATCTTATCCATATATTATCACTAAGGTCTCTGCACACAATTTTATTAAAATATCATGAGTCCTCAGTGATACAACTTAATAACTGGATATTAGTTAAGATGAAAGATGCATGAAGGGACTTGAGTATTAGGAAATAATGTCCATTTGCCTGACCAACTTTCAGGTCTAACATTGAACACTAGAAGTGGAAGGGAGAAATATTCCCTGTATCCTTACAAATGATCATGTGCCATACATTTATGGCTTTATTTAACATTCACCATGGTGAATTTGAGATTGTGAATGTAAATTGTTAACAATTAACATGATTCTCATTTTCCAGATAAGGAAACGGATTTAGAATGAAGTTTTTAAATTAGTTTTTACCTTTTTTAATTGAAGTACTGGCATTGCAATACTGTTAGTCATATTTTTCATCCATGTATCAGACGAGAACTATTTAAAATAATCTTCTAAGGTTAGGATTGTGTCTCAGCAGTAGACAGCATGCCTTGCAATATGTGAGCCTTGGGTTTATGTACCACACACACAACAAATCTTCTCATAGCGGCACAGAATGGTAGGAGTTTGTGGCAACAAAAGTCCTGACTTGATTCAAAACCCGTGTTCCTTTTTTTTTCTCATGGCCAGGACATTTCAATTCATCCTATTTATTAATTTTGTTTATTTGTTTTTAGGAGAGCTGCTGCAAGCCATTCTCAGGAGGTCTAGGAGTCTTTCTCTGTGATTCTCAGGCAACTGTTGGTTCAATGTGAGACACCAGGATGATGCTCTGCTGTTTGACTGCTGTGTTGCCAGGGGTTATGTGGGATCTCCTGATCTCAAGTAAAGGGAGCATCTTACTTCTGTTCTATTTCTCTAAGCCTCTTCCTTTGTTTTCATCCCTTACAATGACAAAAATCAGTATACCTGCAGACTAAACATCTCAAAAGGTGTATGTGAATAAAAATAGTAGTTAAATGGCTTTATTTTTATGTTAATTAGGGTTTTCTTTTGTTTGGGGGCTTCACCCAACTCTACTCAGGACTTATTCTTGGCTCTGCACTTGAATATAACTTTTGGTGGCACTCCGCCATATGTGATGGGAGAAACTAAACCCAGGTTGGCTGCATGCAAGACAAATGACTTATTGACTGTACTATATCTCCTGCTGTGATTGTTGAGCTATATTTTTCAGGAATCAAACACTATTATATAAATTAAAATGAACTAAATTGTTAAGTCATTTCAGATCTTCATCACTATTCTTGCCCTCCTGGGATGATTTTTCCCTTCTTTAACGAGTTTCTCTTCATTTCCTTCTAAAATTCCTCAGATTAGATGAGAGAACACTCTGCTAATTCTTTGTTCATTTCTTTGTCCAGCAAGTATCCACACAGCTTTAATTTATCATAGATTATCATAGAGCTCAAGTGGACACCAGACTAACCTGTGTGGGTTCATAACCAAGACTTTTCTATTGATCAGCTATTGGCCATGCTCTTTACCCTCTGTGTAGCCCAGTTTCTTCATCTGTAAAATGCAGTAATGATATTGAATAGCAGTAATGATCAAATCAATCAAAGTAATAATATCTTTAGAACCACAACTCACATGAAACAAGCCCTCAATCATTGTTAGCTACCATTATCTTTGCTATGATCTTTAAATTTTTCAATAAAGAGTGGTTATTTTATGGAGGATCCTGTGTCTCTCTTACTTGCTATTATACTTGCAATACCTACTGCTGAATACTGTTTACCCAATATTTATTGTATATTTTAATTATTTCTTTTCTGAGTCACATAGTGACTTCACCTACTGAATATTTCACCTACTGAATACTTGATATTTTCATATAATCTTTCATGGCTCTCTTAAATCAGTTATTATTGGCATAACTCCGTTAATATTATTAGTTCTAGAAAATTCAACTTCTGTGCCTTGGATAACACAGCTATTAAATAATTGAGGAGTTTTGAATCCAGCTTCAAGAGATGCTTGGCCCACTTTGCTTGCTCTTTTCTTTTTTCTGGGCTGCTGTTTTTTGCCATTGAAGGAACAATGAACTGTATGTAAACCCATGAAAGTAGAAGGTTCTGGTTTCACGAAATCAAAACCAAAGCAAAATGAGGAGATTTAACAAAAGCGCTGCAGTAATCTGATGTTTTAATAATAATATAATGAAAAAAAAAGTCATCTCTTCCTTCTTTTCTAGATACTAAAGTGGATGTTGATTCTCAAGTAAAGATCAGACATCATTCAGTCCTCTCCCATGGAGGTCATGGGTTTTAGAATAAGGACTACAGAATGCTAATAGTGATTTATAAGGAACCATTATGATTCTCTTGGGCCACTCTGAATACTGTAATTATTATTAGACTATGTATTAGATACAAAGCCAAGAGACTTCGGGGGAACTGTGACTCTTTGTACTGAATTAAAGTCACTGTATTTTAATTCTTCTCAAACTTTAATGTGCACATTAATCACTTTGGGAGCCTTATCACAAAGGCAAATTGTAGTTGAGTTGATGTGGAGATTCTGTGTTTCTAACAAGTCCAACTTATGTAATGCAGCTGGATGGTGGACCACCCTCTGAGAAATAAAGGTTTATGGGGCCTCCTGTGACTCAACAGAGAGGCTCTGCTAAAGAGGAAAACAGGAGATTGTAGGGGGAGCCATCTGCATACCGGTGATTGCCAAGACGGGAATAAGATCATGGGCCAGATTCTTCTCTTGAGAGTGGGTGTCTCATATATAAATGGGTGGGAAAGAGCAATGGTTTGATGTAAATAATCTCTAAGTCTCTAAATTCCCTTAAATATCTAAGGTTATACAACTGCCTAATTCATACTAATGCCTGCGTCTAAGCTCTCTCTCTCTCTCTCTCTCTTACTGAGAATAAGCAGGGGCCAGAGTGATGTACAGATGTACAGAGAGTAGGACACTTGTCTTGCACATGACTGACCCAGGTTTAATTCCCAGCAACATATATGGTCCCTGAAGCACAACCAGGAGTAATTCCTGAGCACAGAGCACTAAGCCTGAGTACAGCCAGGTGTGGAGTCAAGGCAAAAACAAACAAAAATGAAGGAAAAGAGAAGGTGCTTGGAGGAGGGGAAGACACTCCTTCAGCAAGTATTCACACAGCTTGAATTGGCAGATTATCATAAAGCTCAAGTGGACACCAGAACTGACCAGTCTGGGTTCATATCCAAGACTTTTCTATTGATCAGCTATTGGCCATGCTCCTTATCCTCTGTGTAGCCCAGTCTCTTCATCTGTAAAATGAAATAATGATATTGGATGGCAGTGATGATATCTGTGTCTGTGACTCTTCTCCATTTTTAATAAATTGTAAAAGCCCTCAACATGCTACTGTATGTTGAGTAACCCTGGAGCTGGCCCACACAGACACCCCTTTCCACATTACTGTCTTTGCTCCCTTCTACTCCTCTGAGATCAATGACCTGTCTATCATATGACCAAGATTATTGTGTCAAAATGATACATATAGTTTAGTCCTAGAATCTTCTGACCATGAAGCCTATCTTGAAGAAAATAAAATGGTGTTTAATTAAAGCAATGCTGTCTTGGATCTTCAGAACTGGACTGAATCCTGGAAACCTCAGAACCCAAATGACTTGTTTCAGAAAGGGAAAGAGTCTTATCCCAGGTGACATAGTCAGATGGAAAGAGATGTGAATTCTGCTGTTGGCCCACTGACAATCCCATGTCTTCCCTGTGGTATAAATTAATGCAGCACACATGTTTTAATAATATTTTCTTCATGCTGTTAGGCAGTTATCATATAAGAAAATGAGATGTCAATATGAGGGATATTATTTGCATTTTCAAATTGTTCTTGATGTTCTTGTTTTATATATGTATGTACGAATGTTTACATGTGTATATTTGTTTATGTTATCTAGTTTAACAATAAGCTTAGCTGTCTCAGGATGTTAGTAGCAATTTAAAACACTGGTCTTTTTAAATGCCTTTCTTTCCTAATAATCAGTAGGGACAAGTAAGCCTGTTTCTCAGAGTCTAATGTTATTTTGTTTAGAGCATACTGAACACTGGGAAGTATTTTTTATGTTACAGAGTCAAGAGAGATCAAGGAAAAAGAGAAAAGAAGACAATGAAATACAAAAAAGAAAGCTATTTAGCTGTCATGGTATCATGGGAAACTATAAAACATACTCCCCATCTTTTACAATTCTGTTATCTTTGATCTTGCCACTTTAAATTTTCTGGCATGTTAAGAACTTTTAGAATTTGTTAAAAATGAAGAGAGAGAGTCACAGACACAGGGACTTCGACAGAGAGTGACAGACAGAAGAAAGGAAGAAAAGAAGTAGGGAGAGAAGGACGGAAAAAAGGAATGAGAGATGGAGGAAGAAAAGTTACCATTTTTATTGCTCATTAACAAAAATTTATAAAATCACACTTTATCATAGAATATTACTGGCATTGACTTTCTTCCCAAGAAGTGAGAACCTGACTGTTATGAAAAGAACAATATGTCTGTGACTATTAGATTTCACACTGCTTGGTGAGATCATCATATTGACCACTGTCCTTGACCTCTTCGGACAGAACTTGGTTCAACATATATTTGGGGCTCGTTAGGCTGTACTTGCCTGGGAGGTGGAATGGAACAGAGTGCATGAAACACATAGCACATGAAACTACAGCTGCCATTCCTCTCCTACCAGTGAGTTCCCAGAGCTATCATCTATACCAGTCATATCCTTCATGTCATGATAAAGTCAGGGACTTATTATTTCTGTTATTTCCCATCTTCATTACCAGTCTTGAACCCCAAAATTACTGCTTTCCATATCACAGCCCATTCCATCCTTCATATTCAGAGCTTATTATCTACATTTTTTCTTTCTTTTTTATACCTTTTTGTCTATCAATTTGTCATAATGCTCTAGAAAATTATTCAAGGTCTTCTCATCATTCTTGTCCTTGACTTTATGTCATATTAATTTTTTGGTATCATGATTTTTGGCATTTGGAATAGCCAGTAGTACTCCTGAGATCCTCTACATTATATAACATCATGGATAAGTGTATTATTTTTCTATTGCTCCTGAAACAAATGGCCACAAAGTCTAGTTGTTTAAAACACAAATCAGTTCTTGTATTGTTAGAAGATCAGGAGTCCAAAATGGATTCATTAGGTTAAAACCAATATATCAATCGGGGTTTTTCAGGTTCTGGGTAATATTTGATTTCTTTTCCTTTTCCAACTAACTTTTAGTGCCTTTCTACCATCTTTGTAGACAGCTCTTTTATCCATTTCCAAAGTCAATGATACTCAGGCAAGTGTTTTTTTATTATTCTGTCTCTCTGTTTCTGATGTCTCTGCTCTCTCTTCATCATTTAAGAACCTTGTGATTATGTTGGATTACCCAGATATTCCTGCCTAATTTACTTGTCAAAGATGCAGATGATTATCAACACTTTAATTCAAGTACAAAATTAATTTCTCCTTACTATATTGTGTTAATTATAGAATGTGACTTCCAACTTGCTCCCCGTGTCTGGGAGAAAATTCAACTGAGAAATATGCAGAAAGTGACTTTGAGGAGACAAGAAAATAAGGAAGCCTCAGAAACAATCTTTTCACTGTACTTCATGGTTTACTTACATCAAAATTTTGTCAATAACCATCATATCTTACTAAAAATTATGTTATCCACTTTGAAACTACAAATAGATTCTATAAGTATTTAGGACCATCAAAAAGAGAAAGATGCATTAAAAATTTAAATGACAACCCAAGTAACATCTATTATTAAGTTATATAAGTTATCACTGCAATAAATAGTGGTAATAAATAGCTTTAAATATTTTAAAGGCAACTGTCAAAAAAGGAGCTAAGTATTTTCCATGTAGACCTCTTTTTCTTTTTTTTGGCCTTTTGGGTCACACTTAGCAATGCACATAGATTATCCCTGGCTCTGCACTCAGAAATTACTCCCGGGGGTGCTCGGGAGACCATAAGGGTTGCTGGGGAATTGAACTGGGGTTGGCTGAGTGCAAGACAAAAGCCCTACCTGCTATACTATCACTCCAGCCCCCCTCTTTTGATTTCTAAGGCAACTATATTCAGTAGGTGCTATTGACATTAACATTTTCCAATGGGGATTCTAGGCTTTAAGAGCCTTAATAAATGTCAAAATATTATGTAGGAAATGGAGAAGAGATAATTGAACATCTTTTTGTTTTCAGTTTTGAGCCACACCACCCTGTAGTGTTCCAGGGTTATTCCTTACACCTGACTCTGCTCAGAAATTAGTCGTGAAGGATTTGGGGGGAACCTGTGTATTACCAGGGATTGAACTCTGGTTATCCCTGTGCAAGGCAAATGCCATATCCCCTGTACTGTTGCTTTGCCCCCAAGGGATTTGAACCTCTCGAGGTGAATTCCATAACCAAACATAACTTTAGGATGCTCCACCACTTGTAGTTCAAAGAAGGAAACAGTGAGACCTGAAGGAACTAAGAAATGTTTCCTAAAGGTGTAGATATATTGACACCTATTTTTAAATGTTTTCTACTGGGAATTCCCCTCCTCCTTCGCCCATCACTGGTTACAAGGGAAATCATAACTTTTTTGTATCTGAGCTACAAAAACAATTTCACTGCCATAGTAGTGGGGCAATATGCATTAATATACTATTTCCAATTTTTAGACTTTGCATTCTGACCTTGGCAACACAGTTATAAAATAGGTCACCTTTGTTTCCCAAGAGCCTCTTTCTTATGCCATTTTGGAATAATTTCCTGGTAGAGAGAGATGAGAATAATTCTGATGAGGAGGAAGGATAACTGAGGAAATGGTGGGTTGTACTCCAAGTGTCCACTGAAATCTGTTTTAGGAATCATGAGTCAATAAAATGTAAATTAGTTAAACCCTGTGAGAAATAGCACATCGCATAAATCATTCATCTATTTGTTCATCCCATAATTAATTATGTATCACATTTATCTGATAGGTCATTGGTATATAGGAATTAGCAAGATTTAACTTCTTTTATTTTTAAAATTATTATGTTTTGATTTTTGGGCAATATTTGGCTCTGCTCCGGGCTTACTTCTGGCTCTGTACTCAAGGATTATTTCTGACAGTGCTCAGGGGACCCTACGGGGTGCTGGGAATTGAAACCAGATCAGTTCTGTGTAAGGCAAGCGCCCTACGATGTACCCTGCTCTCTAACTGCTCTGGCCAAATGGGCTCTGGCCATCTACGTGTTCTCTGGCTCTGCCCCCTAACCTTCTCTTCTACAGATCTAAGAATTCTGGGGCCAGACTGATAGCAAAGTGGGTAGGGAGCTTACCTGGCACATTGCTGACCCGGATTCTACCCTGATGACCATATCTAGTCCTTTGAACCCACCAGGAATGGTTCTGCACAGAGAGCCAGGAGTATGCCTGAGCACATCTGGGTGTGGCCCAAGAACAAAATAAAAAACAAGATCTAAGAAGTCATAGAAGAAAACAAATAAAATTTATCTTCAGTGACTAAACAAATTCAGATGTTGCACATAAGTATAAAGCACTGACCTTAGTCAGGATATCTATCATGTATAGATCTATGCATTCTAGTGAAATTACATGTATTTTATAACTTAAACTAGGGTGAGACCACCTTGAAGAAAAAGACTTAGATGTCATTATTTCCTCTACTTTATGTAAACAGTGATTTACAAAGTTGTTACTGATATATTTGTTATAAGCGTTCAATATTCCAACACCACACCAATCCCACCACTACTGTGACCTCCATCATTGCTTTCATTTTCCCAACTATTCCTCTAGCCCCAAATAATTTATTTTACAACTGTTTGTTACCAGTAAATGCCTAATGGAACTATCAAAAAAATACTTCAATGAAATAAAATTTGTGAAAATTGTTGTATCTTATCATGGGAACATTAAGTCCTTTTCTTAGGGTTTACTAAGCTGTCATTGAGCCTTTGTGTCAATGGTTTTGTTAATCAAACTTATTTGGATTCTATATTACATTCCCATCCAATTGGGTGTGCTTCTATTGGGATGTTAGCATTGTAGAGTTTGGAGATCCGAGTCACTGTATCACTGTCATCCTGTTTTTCATCAATTTGCTTGAGCGGGCACCAGTCCTATCTTCATTTGTCCCTGTTGCGTGCTAGTGTTGCCCAGTGGGGTATGCTTGCTCCAGACACACTTTTGAAGAGCACGTTATTGTTACTGTTTTTGGCATAGCAAATACGTCACAGGTAGCTTGCCAGGCTCTGCTGTGTGAGATCGTACTAGTGAGTTGAATTATTCCTCCATGCCTTTATATTATTCTATTAGCAGAGAAATCTGGCCCAATGGGCTGTGAGAGTGCTAATGAGGATTATGTAACTACTGTGTGTCCCCAACTAGAATAGCCATCATGGTGAGCAGATGAGACTGGTTACATATAGCTGGTTAGTGTGCAGCATGAAGACTTAGGTCTCACGGAAACAGTCCTTTCCCACCTGACTGCTGGACAATTTCCTGTGGCTATCCAGTATCATTGTTAAGACCTTGAGGTAGGATTTACTCTGAAGTGAAGCGAATCAGCTGTCTTCCACATACAACTCCACACTTTGGAGCTTCTGAGCACACACTTCTGAATGTATACCAAGGAAGCTACTTACAAAGTCTCTACTTTCCTGATTTGCAATATGGAAATATTAATACAAATCCAAAGTGCTTCATTTGCATTTCTAAAATCCTGAAGTATCTGAGAACAGAAAATATTTTCATAAGCCCATGGCAAACTTATTTGGCAACTAAACCTAACCTCTATCAGCCTAAGGCTCATTGCATTGTATCTGATTTCACTCTTTGTCAATGTGCACATTTTAGATGCAAAATATTAAGGTTTTTTAATTCAAACACATTATTCTAGGTCCTGTTGAAATGTCCATACTGCATTTCTAAAATAATAACATCGCTATGGATTTTATAATTCATCTTACACCAAGGGTTTTGAATAAGGGCTTACCTGTATTATCTACTTCATTAGGTTTCTATGTGGATTAAGTGGAATAAAATATGGAAAGTCCTTAGTAGAGTTACAACACACGATAAATCAACACTGAACATTCCATTTCTGGAAGAGTTATTGTACTCATTGTCTTAGAAACATTAGCCAAGAAATGTTGTTGCACTATGCCATCAATTTTGTTCTCTTTATATGTGCATTGTAGCCCATTATTATTTAAAAGTGCTCCACTATTGTCTCTAAGAATTTTGTTCTTTTCTAAAATATTATCAACATTCGATGCTGGTGCTTTGTATCTTTCACATACTGTTAGCAGTTTTTCTTAGGTCACAAGACGTACTTTTGCTTCTTATTCAAGCTGCCTAAATGATTTGATGACTGAAATATTTAGATAGTGATTTCTTCACCATAGGGTTAGGATCTTCTTTACATGGAAGAGAATACAAATGCTCTCTGCAAATAGTGATGGTCAGTGAGAAGGAGAAGATGAGCAATGTATGATCCAAAACTCTCCAATTAGACAACTTTTGGAGTCCTCTAAGGGACAAAGAAGCTGAGAAATTAGTATGTAGAGGAAAAAAATTTTCTTCACTTTATTTTTACTGATTTGTAGTGAGATATACAGTTACAAAGTTGTTCATATTGGGTTTTAGTCATATAATGTTCCAACACTTACCCCTTCATCAGTGTACATTTACCTCCATAAATGTCTCCAGTTTCCCTCCTGCCCCACACCTGCCTCTACGGCAGGCACTTCTCTTCTCTCTCTCTCTCTTTCTCTCTCTCTGTCTCTTTCTTTCTCTCTCTCTCACTCTCTCTCTCTCCGTCTCTCTCCTCTCTTTCCAATTGGGCATTACGGTTTGCAATACAGATATTCAAAGGTTATCATGTATATCCCTTTAACCAATTTTCAATACAGTTCTTGTGGGAAATATTTTTCTTTAACGAGGCTTATGAAGTAGTCAAGTTTCTCTAATGAAGCAATTAGAATTTTTCTTGTTTGTGGGAGAAGGAACACACACACATATAATACATATATGTATACATATATATAATGATTTTGGTAACATTCTACTGGATTCAATTTTATATTTACCAACTTAACATAAAAACTGTAACTAATCTGACTTTTTTAAAAAGTCATATTTTTTCAAAAGAAGTGATGTATTCTACCCTAATGGGGCATCCATAAAATTGCAGTATTCTTTGATGGTGAAAGTATCCTTAGAAAGGTTTTCTTTAGACTCCTTTAGATTGATCTGTGCAGGGCAAACTCACTGGATTAATTTACAGAAGTCACGTCAGTGCTCTGGCTCCAGTGGTGCGCTTGATGGTTGCCTTGATCTCTTCCATCCCTAACATTCTCTCACACACTGTTCTCCTATTTCCAAGAACAATAATTACCACATAAAATATCATCTTGCCTTAGATTTTGATCTTCATGACTTCATCTGTGTGAACAGACAAACATGAAAAAAAAAAACAGCTGAAGCATAACACAGGATCTACGGTGAAGTCAAGGGGGGTAGGGGGGTGGCTTCCTTAAAACTTCCAGTTGAGATAAACTTTCAAACAAACAGCATTTGTGTGCAGGGGGGGAGGTGGGACAAGGAGGTCCAATCGAAATTGAGTTTGCATTCAGCGTAGAAGCTCTTATTTCCTTGGACAGTGAAAACTTTGTCTTTTTTTGGAAAGCCTGCCTGAAGGACTTGGAGAAGAACAATAAGAAGGAGAAGAGCTGCTTCCTTCCTGGATCCTTCAATCTCTCTCCTAAACCCAAGTTTACGACCTCTGTAGCTTGGGGCTAGGTTTCTGTGCAGCAGATCTTAGCCAACTGCCTTCCCAGGGCACACACAAGCCCTCTGACAACCAGCATGCACTAGACGTCTGACACACTGCACAGCTTTCTGCTACTAAGCTGAGAAAGGATGAGCCACTACATTGCTGTCATAGCAGGCCTAGGACTCCTGTATGACATCCTTTACTCACCACGGGTCACTTAGCTCCTCTTCCCTTCAAGCTATTCTTGTCCCAAGAACATGTTATACTTTTTATGGGTTTTTTTTTTTTGGCCTAGTGGCATACTTTATTATGTATGTATAAATTTTATATTTTGGGGGCAACACTAGTTTATATTCAGGTTTTCTGTTGTATCTTTGTTTTGGGGCCACACATGGCAGTACTCAGGGATTTCTCTTGCCTCTGCACTCAGGAGTCACTGTTGAGCTTGGGGAACTATGTGAGGTGTTGGGTATTGAACCCCAGTTGCGCAAAGCAAATGCCCTACCTGCTATACCGTTTCTCCAGCCCTCATAATCATGTTTTAATTTCAGTTTTACAAATTGGTATGTGTAACTGTGCCAATTCCCACCACTGTGGGTTTAGTCATCATCCACCAGCATCACCCAACCTGTCCCTTCTATCTGCTGCCCCTCTCTTCCCTCTTTTCCTTCTGGTAACCACCACTTTGTCATCAGAATCTAAAGGTTTGTGTTTTGGTTTGTTTTGTTCAGTTGCCGTGCTTTTCTTTAATTTAACGTAGAAGTGAAATCGTACAGCATGCATTATGCTCTTTGTGATTTACTTGACTTAATAGTATAATATTCTATAATTCCATCCATATTGTTGCGAATACAAGACTTCTAACCCTTTAAATGGTTGAGTAGTATTCCTTCATGTGTATGTACCAAATCTTTTTCCACTCACACTTAGCTTGTTTAAAATGTTTGGCTGTTGTCAATAACATCTTTTTTGAGTTAGTGTTTCCATTTTCTTTGGATAAACTCCAAAAATAGTATTGCTGGATCTTATTTGTTTATAATTTTAGAAACTTTCAAACTTTTTTCCCCGAGTTATTGCACCAATTTACATTGCTATCCAAGGTGTATGAGTCTCCAGTAGGACACTTATTCTGTCCTCATCTATTTCTATCCCTTCTACACCATAAGCTCCTTGAATACAAGGATGCTATTTAAAAATGTTTTTATTCTCCTATCCCTATTATATAAACAACAATGATTTTTAAAAATGAATTAAAGAGCAGTAAATCTCTACCCATATTACAGTCATCCTATTTCCTGAGCAGGTGTGGCCCCTGGTCAGTCATGTTTATGCTACCTGAGCTTTCTTCTCAGGCAACAAGTTAAATCAACCTTGATTCATTAGGAGCCAATCAAATTCCACCCAGCAGGTTCCAAGATAGACTCAACTTTTCTTTCCCAAAGAGAGTTTTTTTTTTTTTTTTTGCATCAGGGACCCAAGGTGTCCAAGGATATACAGTAATCTCTGTAAAATCTCTTATTTTTAGAAATAAGGGTGAGGGCTGTTTACTACATCAAAAACATCTTTAAGAAAAACCCATATCCACTTGCAATGTACAATTTGATGTTTAGGAATGGTTAAGAATATTTTGTGGAGCAAACAAGTGGCAGGTCTTGGTCCACTAGAAAAAAATCGTATGACTGTAAAAATGTCTAAATATGCTGGGAAAATAGGTAGGATCTAGGTACATGTGGTTTTTCTATGACAAATATGCCATTTCAGTTCAATGAGAAGATAATGCATTTTTTAATGCTACCAAGACTTCACACTGAATGAAAATAAAGTTAGCCTACATTAAACAATGTAAAAAATAAATTAATATGCAGTGAATATAAAATATAAATGCAAATAATTATTAAATATATTTAATTCTATATTAATAGTCATAAAACAAATTAGCATCATTGGTTATGTTTAATACAATACTCATAATTTAAAAATTCTAGATGTGAATAAGCCTCATAAAGAAAACAAATTATTTAGGAAAAATATTTGTAACTCACATAATACAGAAGGGAGTTTCTCTTCAGGATGTAAAGAGTTTCTAAAATTCAATGATTAGATAACAAGTTCATTGAAGCAGTATGATATGGACAGAGTTTCAAGGTCAGTTTCTGTTGTGAAACTAATATTCATTCAAGGTGTAGCACTGTAGCACTGTTGTCCAGTTGTTCATCAATTTGCTTGAGCAGGCACCAGTATCGTCTCCATCGTGAAACTTGTTACTGTTTTTTGGCATATCGAATACACCATGGGTAGCTTGCCAGGCTCTGCCGTGCGGGTGGTATACTATCAGTAGCTTTCCGGGCTCTCCAAGAGGGACAGAGGAGTTGAAACTGGGCCGGCCGCATGCAAGGCAAACACCCTTCCCGCTGTCCATTCAAGGTATAATTAAATAAAAATGTGTTTGATTCTGTATCCCTGAATCCTGTATATTAGGCTTATGAAATTCTGTAGGCATCAGCTCTTGTCTTTTTAAAGGGCAATGGTACTGTGGGCAGTGGGGAACAAGCTCCCAAGCAGTGCTCAGGAGTCCAGGAGTCATGCCTGGCAATATCTGGTCCAGATCTGGATCCAGAGCTGTTGAGCTTCACGAGGGCTACACCCAATGGTGCTCGGAAGCTCATGTGGTATTGGGAATGGGACCCGACCCAAGATTTAGTGCACGCGCCCCAGCTCTTTGAGCCACCTCTCCAGTATGCATCAGCTTTTCTTAGATATGAGTACCGTAGTTTTGACATTGAATCCACCTAACTAAGGAGTGATCTAGAATACATGACAACTTAAACTAATTTGACCACTACTTGTCAATAATATTCCCCACTACTCTGCGTGTTTAAAAAATTTACTCTGATAATTTACTGGCAAAACTCCCAGAAACCAAAGAAAGGGGCTGGCAAGCACAGCAGTTCTTATTTTCCTTATACTTGACCTGTTCTCTTTCGTTAGACTATTTAAAACCAGGAAATATCTCAAATGTTTTTCTGATGTTTTAAGAGCCTTTTACAGTGTAATAAATTAAAGGACTGGAGAGACAGTCAGGGAAGAAGAGAGGGCGAAAGAGGTAGGGGGAGAAAGGTAAGAAGGAAGGAAAAAGGAAAAGCCAAAAATGTGTTCAGATCAACTTTGACGGTCTGTTCCTGGTGCAGTTCCTCATTTAGCCACATGATGGCGGTATGTGCATTTCAGAGGCCTGGGATCTCTACCCTGGCACTTTAAATCCCCCGTTCTAAAGTCAGAGGCGTCTGGGTGTGTTTGTGTTTTGTGTCTGCAAGTCAAAACTACTCCCAGCCTCTACACTGTCAGCTGAGCTCTAGTGCAGGTCAACATGAGAATCTTTATGGGTTTTATGGTTTTCCTTTCGAGAAAAGTACCAACAGGAGTTTTCGAGTAAGAAGGACTTCACAGTCATTTTTAAACAGGGAGGATTTCCTTAAACACACACAGCATCTGCTCTACGAGGTCTGCAATCTGTGTGCAGGTATTGCAGTTAATGAGCCACTGGCTTGCTGCTTCCAGGGCCAGGCTGGAAGAGTCAGCTGGTGGAATGATGGGCAACTGCAATCAGCAACTCTGCACCAACATGCCCCGGGATGGAAAATGTGATTTGTGACACAGCAGCTTGGAAATAATAATGAAAACATAATTGCTCCAGGCGGATTGCTCTTCGTCTTTCAGTTGCAAAGCTGCTTCACATCATCTGGGAGGAATTGTAATTCTTACTTTTGTTTCTTTAGAACTACCAGAGGCAACTCCCAACAACTGTTGTTCTGCTCCCTAGTTACTTGATATTTCTTTGAACCCCAGAGAAAAGCTGTCCCCAAACCAGGAAGAACCTGCCTCAGCCCCAGTCTCCCTGTGGCAGCCTGTCTGTTCAGGCAGAACCGCCCAAGTCATGGATGTGGCTTTTGGAACCTGTTCATCTCACTCTCTGCTACCAAGGATAGGCTGACACATTTTTCTTTTCTGAAAATACATAAATAAAGCAAATGCGTTTATTCTTTACCAGAGCCCAGGAGGGAAACAGAGGTCACTGACATAAAGTTATGGACATAAAGTTCCGGAACCAGAAAGAATCCAGAAATGATAGGTCCAGAATCATCACTTCCTATGGTGCAGAACAGAGAAACTTGAGGTGGGGAATCTCTGGTTTGAATCCCCGTTTAGCTCCTGTAGGTTTCCTGATCTCTGAGGTCTAGTGTCCTGCTTTATAAAATGAAAAGAAAGACACCAGTCTCTTGGAGTTTGGGGAGGACTAAATGAGAACATGCGTGTAAGACAGTTGACGTGTGGCCCCAATCATGCTGTGGTAAGGACCCAGTGGGCAAGTTGGCTGACAAACTTACGTTTGACTCAGTTTCCCATCTGCCCAGCCCTCATTCCTGAAGGGAGTATCGCAAAGGTTTACATTTGGGGTAGGGGTTGGTATTCCTACGTGATTCCCAGAAGATCCTGGGGCCTTGCCAGCGATTCTCAGACAACCAGGCTGGCGGTTCAGTGCAAGGTCATGAGGATACAAAGCCACCCATGAACTGTGGTTCTGGAGATACCTGTGCCATGCTGACAATGATGGGGGATACCAAGCTGTGGTCCCCGGTGATCTGTGAAGACCATGTGTTTTGGGGAAGCAAACCCGGGTCCAACATATGCCCACTACACTGTCTCCAAGCCCCTCCCACAGCTTTAACCGTTTCGGTGCAAGGACGGTCTTTCCGCCTCAGACTCCTCTGGCTTTGTGTAGAACTTTTCTCTGATTGAAGATGGGTGGTTAATCAGAAATACGAGCAGGGGACTGATCACCTCTGCCCCCCAAAGGGACAGAAACAATTGGATAAATGCTTTCCCTTGGTATCCTCCAAGGCAGAAAGCTCTGAAACAGGTTTCAAATTGGGGTGAGATAGTCACAGTCAGTCACTCTAGTTGGTGGCCCAATTGAGAATGTTTTTGTTTCATTTTGAAGGGGCTATCCCCAGAAGTACTCAGGGCTTACTCCTGGCTCTGTGCTCAGGCATCACTCCTGGTGGGATCAGGAGGACTGCGTGTGGTGTTGGTGATCAAACCCGGGTCTGCCCTGTGCAAGGCAAGCTCACTACCTGCTGTACTATCACTCTAGTTCTGATGATATGTATTTATACTTTTCCCCCTTTTCGCTCATCAGATGTTCCAACTTAGATTCCTGGGAAAACCTCTCAAAGAAACCACCGGGGCATAAGCTCTGACTCAGGGTCTTCATTTGGAAATGGGCTAGAACAAGCAGAGAGAAGTTAGACCTCTGACTCCTAGGTTCAAAAGTCCTTCAGTAAACACACACACACACACACACACACACACACACACACACACACACACACACACAAGCACATATTTATCACACAGTTGCTCCAGGATCATAGCAAGTAGGTAGAAATTCAAGCACTTGAATGTTTTGAAAGTATCTCAAATTTCTAGGGGAGAAAAAGACTATAACAGGAAATATGTGTGTCAGGACACCTAAGGACTTAGCTTCAACATTCAACCCCCAAATGTCTGGGTAGCTGCAACCATCTTAGACCCGGGGCTGACATCAGGTGGAGCCTGAGCTGTCTCCAAAACGTGATTTAAGGGCTCTGGCTGGATCTTTGTGATTCAAACATAACTCAAGGGTCAGATGGAAGGTTAACCTCAAGCTATTTGCCAGGCGGTTCAGTTGGAGCTTGCAGGGGACTAGGTAGTTCAGGTGAGTGCCATATGCCCACTCCTGTGTTAAGCTACTATTTATTGGTGAACAATTATGAGTCAGTGTCATGCTATCAATTCTATACACATCAGTCTTTCCTTAACCCACACTTCATAATAGAATCACCTAGAGGGATTTTTTTAAATGCGAGTGCCACTCCCTTTTCTGTTTTAATTGGTCCTAGGTGGAGCTGGGGCATCCAGAAAGTTCTTCAGGTGCCGCTTCATGTGCAGCCAGGTTTGAAATCCGTTGATATGGATCATCTGTTTTTCACTCTTACCAAGTCTTCCTCTTAAGCTGCTCTTGTTCTCTACTTGCAGAATGAGAAGCCACCGAGTTAGCAAACGAACAGAGTCAAATGCGGGTCTGCCTGATTTCAAAGTGACGATCTCCAACACATAGAATTCTTGCCAAATTCAACAAGTAATATGCAGAGACTCTATTCAAATGTAGGAATGAGGTTACAATAAAGTTCCACATGTGTGTTATCAGCAAATGACAAGACCCAGAAGGTCCTGTGTTTTCCAAGGCAAGTGACACTACTTTCTAATCCAAGCAACAGGAAGAAGGCATTTTCATCCAGCAAGAACTCCTCATGTTATGCAAGAAAGAGCTAGTGTTGGTTCTAAGGGAAGAGCTTACATGTCTCCTCAGAAAACTATACTTTTCAAATTACTTATTTTTTTGTTATTTTTCAATAAACTCACTTTATTTATGATAAAACTTCTTTTCTTTTTGGTGTTTGGGTCTTACCTGATGGTACTTTGAGAATCACTAATATTTCAGCCCTTGGGAGTCTCACCTGTCTGTATTTGGGGGACCACATGGTATAGGGGATTGAGCCTGGGTCTCCCACATGCACAATCTATTGGATTACCTCTCTGGCTCTAATTATTTTTTTCTGAAGGCTGATAAAATTTCTAAAACTCCCACTCAGATGAAAGGAAGCATATTTTTCTGGTAAAAAAAAAATTAGAGTAAAATAAAGCAAGCTGGTAATTTTTTTAAGGCTCATACTTGATCTAAAAAAAGTCCTTATTTGTGTTTTAGGGAAAAGTTAAGATTTTACATAGTTTTATGCAAAATTGATGATCCACAGAAACAAGCTGGGTTTGGTCATACCATGTTGTAATTTCAGGGGAGTGCAATCTGTTTGGACAACTCAGCCCTGAGATACTAGCCATCACATTCCTAAATGGACAGGAATGAATTGGAGGTTACTATGAAGAGATGGATGTGGATGGAGAAGGAAGAATGTGAGGTGGCAAAGGGATGGAATCTGAGGATCCTTCAAGTCCATTCTAATTAAGATTCCTCAACACCCTGGAAAAGGAACTTTCTTAACTTGGGAAGATGTGGGGCTAAAGGTTGATGCAAGGATAAGCTCATCCAGTGAATCATATTTCTCAGTTTCAGGAGTCAACAAGTATTTTCTGTAAGGGGTAAGATTGTCAATGTTTTAAGCTTGTTTTCCAGATGTTCTCTGTCACAACTCCTGGAATTTGTTATTCTTAGTACAAAAAGCAGCATAGACACTATAGAAATAAATGGGCGGGTCTGTCATCCAATAAAACTTTGCTTACAAAAACAGGCAGGCTAATAGAATTTGGCTTGTGGGCAGTAGTTTGCTGAACTCTCTATTTTGCTTACTTATGCGCATGACTGAGGCAGTTAACTGTTTATCCTTACTGGATTTGTCTGCAAAATCTCAAAATAGGGACTGAGATAGAGATACACTATTGACACCATTTTTATATTCTCAGCAGACACATACACAAACCACAGCAAACACACACTACACCACACACACACTCACAACATATACTGCCACGCCACACATGCACGCACACATACATACCATCAGCACACCATACATGCATACGCATTACTTATCTCCACAACTGGATTTGACTTCCAGAAAAGAACCACGAGGCAGGGCAATTTGATCTAAAGCTTTTTTTGAGATAATTACAATATCAGAATTTGTATCCAGGATTTCTGATAACTAAAGCCCAGATTCTTTCCTAGGGACTAAAATGTTTTTCATCATTGTTTGAAAGTCCTTCCTCCCAAAGATCTATGAGTTTAGCATACCTTCTCTCAGAGGCTCTTTGTCCAATATACAGACCAAGTGTAACGACATATCTACCAATAACCTTAAAAAATGTTTCTTGAGATTGAAATATTTTCAGCTAGCATGTTGACTTGACAACTAGACAACTATCGGGGTTGTCTACTGATGTCAATTTCTATAGGACTTCTGCATCTGCATTTGGGAAGTATTTGCATGTCTTTACTGTTAAGTAATTGCAGAGTCTAATCTCAAACACAAGGTCTGATGAATGCAAAACATGTAGTCCTTGTGTGTCATTGATTTTAAATCACCTTTCTGGAAATATCCAAGAGGCAGAAATTATCGTGGCCCAGATGCACATTCACTGACTCATTCATTTCCCCTCAACTTTACATGAAGCCCTATATTTATGTATATGTTCAAAGATGCTAGGTATCCAAATGAAGAATAAAAATGTGGTCACTGTAAATTGCCCCCTAGGGGCTATGCTGTCTGATCCTGTTAGATCCTTAAATATATTGCATACATTATGGCACTGAATTCTCCTGACAGTTTGCAAGGAAGAGATTGCCTTCATTTTCCATGTATAGGAATGTGCACTGGACAGCACCGCTTCCCACCAGAAAGCTGGACAAGCGTCCACTCCAGTGAATAGAGAGAATATTTCCCCACAGAAATTTATGTCACTGGGTTCAAAATTCATGCTTTAATTTATGGTCACCAAACAATATTTTCTGAAGGATCAGTTGCAAAGTAGATTTGCCTCTAGTCAAATTTTATGTATGTATGTATTTTTTAATGCTGCCGTATTGGGGGTTCTTTTGGTGTCAGGCCAATGAGGCCCATTGTTGTTACTGTTTTTGGCATATTGAATACACCATGGATAGCTTTCCAGGCTCTGCCATGCGAGAGGGGTACTCTCAGGAGCTTGCCGGGCTCTCCGAGAGGGACAGAGGCTTTTAGGGCAGCCTCCAATCGCCCTTACAGGTGTTCCCATGATTCATACCATATTTGAAGCCCATCAGATATGGTGCGAAAATTTTGAAAAAATGGGTATTAAGTATCCTATGCTGTGTCCGGAAAGCGGCCTGAGCATGGTGGTGGAGATTGTAAGAGATTGTAAGAGTTGCCAGGTCTCGTTGAGCCTGGAGTACAAGGTCACAAAGTTCTGCTTTACCTGGTTCTGTGGGCTTCACTCATGCGTGAGGTTCCGCCCAAGTGTACGGAAAGTGGCCTGGAACGTGGTGGTGGCTGGGTAGTGAGGTAGTGGAAGTCTGCCGGTGAGGTATTTATCTGTGAGCAGATATCATTAAGCTACACTAGCCTGTGACACGGGCAAATGGAGACATTACTGGCGCCCGCTAGAGCAAATCGAAGATCAATGGGATGACAAGTGATACAAGTGATGTATTTTTTATTCTTTGTGGCTACTTATTTTCATTATTTTTATGAATTTGACTAAACTATTTTATTTTATGCCCCCAAACAAATAATTATTCACAGTTTGTACCATTTCAGGGGGGTTATGAAAAAATCTAGTAAGTTTCTTTGTGAGGCACTGGGCTATTGTTGATATGCAGCTGATACCTAGAGCGGATGCTTCCAGAGTCATATTTTCAATCCCATATTCTGTTGCTCTTTGCACTGCTATGTTCAAGAACTTCACTTCCAGATGAAAGTGCTATATTCTCTGCCCAAGGGCTTTCTCGTAGAGCTAAATTACCACTCCTATGGCACCTCAATGTTTCAGGGAACTGATACATGTTGAAAAATCCTCAGGCGAAGATTTGAAGGTTATCTAGATATCGCAGCTCCATTTTCTTTGTGGGGACAATCAGGGTCACATGTTCAACATTGACTCTTAGTTTTCTCAGTAATACTCAGGACCATTTTTCACTCTGATGACTCTTTATTTCTCTTAGTCAAGCATTCCCCTATTGTCAAATAAATTATTTGACATTTGAATATACTTCAGAGCCTGATTTTGGGATCCTAAAGCTAACCAAAAATAACAGCATACAATCATTTTATGTAGAATTATTTATTTTTTATGCTGCAAAAGGTGAGTCTTGATTACTATTTTATTAATGGGAAAATTGAACACCTAAACTTAGCTTAGTAATAAGCTCAAAAGTCCATCAGAGTGTTAATCTAAACTCATTATAGAGCAAAGTTGCTTTACTCAAAGTCGTTTTTTCTCCCTCTCATTTTTTTTTATAGGTTACAAGACTGCTACATGTTACACATTGGGTAAGATAGTGTGGATATAGGGCAGCAATAAGATAAGGTCTTTAATTATATGGAACTCATAAGAAAAAGAGAGAAAAGACAGGGGTATGGTGCCGCCAACAGGTAAATCTGTACCTGTGGGGTGAGTGCATCAGCAACTTGATGATGCCTTCAGACTTCTAGATACCCCAAAATTATTGCTGTGCCTTTGGCCAGACCCCAACAACTTGGGACCAAGTTTACCAAGAATTAAATGGCCAAAGGTTAGGTATGCGGGAGAAACACCCACAAACCACCTCCAACTCAGCTATTTAAACTCATTCATTGGCCTTATTTCAGAGACCCATAAATCTCGAAAGAGATCAAAAGATACAGTAAGGGCCTGTAGGCCAGAGGTAGGCAGGAACCCATGACTGAGAGCCCCAGGCTCTGTTGGATCGGAACTTGGCCTTCTCACCCCAGATCCCCAGTTTTCCAGTAGCTTGGCAGTCACACCCACAAACTGCCCCTGGCGCCATGTAATCTCATCAATGGCCAAGACCCAGAGACTATAAACTAAAGCTCCCAGATGATAGCGCCACAGAATGCCCTGACCCCACTCCAGGCTATCTTCACTGGGGTACCTTGGAGGGGGGTGGGTTGAGTTTCCCTCCCTGCCCCAAGCAGAACTCCAGCAGCTGAAAACCTCCAGAACTCAACTACCGCCATGTCCAAGGCCACTCTCCACATGCTCAGATGAGCCTCACACAAAAGGGCACAAGCCTCACCCAAAATGGGATGAACCTCACCAGAAAGCGGACCAATAGAAAAACCCAGATATGAGATCTCCAAGCCTGCTTGGATCGGGACTGGGCCTCCTTCCCCCAGGTCCCCAGTTTTCCAGAACCTTTCAGTCATACCCACAAACTGCCCCTGGTGCCATGTAATCTTATCAATGGCCAAGACCCAGAGACTATAAACTAAAGCTCCTGACATTATATTCTGTCCATAACAAGCAATACAAAAGAAATTGTCTAGCATTGCCTTTTCGGCAGGTTTGAGTGGTGGTGAGACTGGTGTTGAAATATCAAATGTAACCAAAGTAGAGAGAGAGTATTGGGGAAATTGTCTGCCACACTAGCAGGGGAAGGGTTGGAACAGGGGAAGGGGGTATATACTGGAAATTTTGGTGGTGGAAAGTGTGCACTGGTGAAGGGATGGGTGTTTGATGATGATATGACTGAAGTTCAACATAAGAGTTTTGTAGCTGTATCTCACATTGGATTAAAAAAAGGGAGATAATAATAAAATAATAAAGTTAACATTCAGAATCACTATATCACTGTCACTGTCATCCCATTGCCCATCGATTTGCTCGGGCAGGCGCCAGTAACGTCTCCATTCATCCCTGTCACGTTCAGAGGTCGGGGAAATGAGGTCCATTATTGTTACTGTTTTTGGCATATGAGTACTTCATGGGTAGCTTGCCAGGCTCTGCCAGAATCTCTGCAAGATTCTGCATCACTGTCTTCCAGGAGCTTTGTTTTATAGTCTCTGGATCCTGGATTTTGATGAGATTATATGGCTCAGCGTTGGAGGGGGGACATTCAGAATAGAATAAAAAAAAATAATGTGGAGTTCATACCCAATTCAACCGGCTTAATCAATGGCTGAATAAATAACAGCACTCCTACATTACTAAAAAAAATAGAGAGAAAAGAACAACTTATTTAACAATGAAAAAAACTAAGAACCATCTCGTGTATTGTTAAAGAAATACACAATTTAGGGCTGGAGAGATAGCACAGCAGGTAGGGCTTTGCATGCGGCCGGCCCTGGGTTTGATTCCCAGAATCCTATATGTTCCCATGAGCACTGCCAGGGGTAATTCCTGAATGCAGAGCCAAAAGTAAGCCCTGTGCATCACTGAATGTGACCCAAAAAGCAAAAATAAATAAATAAAATAAAATAAAAGAAATACACAACTTAGCATAATACCAGAAAGAAAAATAAGAGAGAAATTGGAGTAGTTAGTAAAGGATAAAACAAAGTTTAGGAGTAAAACATTTCAAGGAAGAGAAATTCCATGTTATTTTTGGTTAGCTTTAGAATAAGAAATATCCTTATTCACCTAGAATCTCCACAGTAGTATTTTTTTCAGAACTACAAAACAACACTTCAGTTTTTAATTGTAAAATAATTTGATAGGGGTATGGTGCCTTCAGGCTTCCTGACACCCCCAAATTGCTACTGTGCCTTTGGCTAGACTCCAATAACTTGGGACCAAGTTTACCAAGAAATTAAGTGACTAAAATTAGACGTGTGGGAGCCATGCCTGAAAACCACCCCTGGCTCAGCTATAGAAGCTCATTTATTGACTTTATTTCAGAAATTTATAGATAAATCTCAAAAAAGATCAAAAGCCACAGTAAATCTCAGACCCACACATGGCTAAACAGTCTGGGATAATTTGAAGGCGGGCAGGTTGTCCTATGCCTGCCTCAGAAGCTGCTTGTGTTTACAATTCAAAATTGCCACCATACTCTCTGTATGACTCCCCTGTCTCAGAATGGACCTCACCAAGATATAATCTGCTGAAAATTCAGGTACGCGGGTTTTGTGACTGAAATCTTCAAGCTTTCATGGATTTGGGGTGGGCTACCGTTCCCCCATTTCCCAATATATATGGAAGCACTGGCAGACATCCCCACAAACCAACTCCAGTGCCACTCTGTAAACGCTATTACTGGCCTTGCTTTAGAGACCCATAAATAAATCTCAAAGAGATCAAAAGCCAGAGACACAGCAGCAAGTCTCAGAAGACACCACAGAGCTGGAGATCTCTCCAGGCCCCATACTGAGTGAATTTCACCAGGCACCCCAGATAGAGCAGGTGCACTCTCCCCACCTCCTCCAGATAAAATCCCAGTGACTAAGAGCTTCCACAAGCAAGGCCCAGGTATGCAGGTTCCAGGACTAGGCTTCCACGCTGCTGTCCCTTCCTGGCTCCCTCCCACTCATTGGCCTGGCTGTCACACCCACAATGTGCCTCTGGGCACCATCTTAGAACACCAGCAGCCCTAGCCCAGAGACACCCAATTAATCCCAAAACGAATTAGTGCCCTATAGAAATGTCTCTGGAACCCACCCATCTATAGTCTAGGATTCCAGAAGTGCATGGCCAGGACACCCATGTTATTCAAAATGAGTAAAAGACAATAAATGATCTAACATCTGCCCCTGGCAGGCAGGCTTGAATGGTGGTGGGAAAATTCGAGCAAAACATAATGCCCCAAAGTAGAGAGAGAGTATTGGGTAAATTGTCTGCCATGGAGGCAGGGTAAGGACTGGGACTGGCAGGGCGGGGGAGGGGGGTTATACTGGGGACACTAGTGGTAAGAAGTATGCACTGGCAGGGGGTGGGTGTTCAATCATTGAACATGAAAGCTTTGTAACTGTATCTCATGGTGATTCAATAAAAAAAATTAATGTGAAATTCATGCTCAATTCAATCAGCTTAATCAATGACTAAATAAATAGCAGTACTCCTACATTAAAAATGTTTTTGAGAATAGTTTCTTTAAAAAAAAAAGCGAATGGTCAAAAAATTCATTAAAAGTTCCTCAAAATTAGAAAAAGTCATTAGAAAAATGCAAATCAAGTTATAAAATATAATTTTACACATTAAAATTGCTATTGAGTGATTATCATGTTCGCCTCACACACGGAAGCTCCCTGGTTCGAAACCGGGCGGAAACAACTGTGCGGCAGAGCCTGGCAACCTCCCCGTGGTGTATTCTATATGCCAATAACAGTAACAATGACAGGTCTCATCCCCCTGACCCTGAAAGAGCCTCCAATCATTGGGAAAGATGAGTAAGGAGGGGCTGCTAAAATCTCTGGGCTGGGATGAATGAAGACATTACTGGCGCCCGCTTGAGTGACTCGATGAACAACAGGATGACAATTTTACAGTGATTGTTAAATAAACAGAAAGCAACAAGTACTGATAAGTAGAACAATTGAGCCCCATGAGCACTGTAGGAAGGAATGCAAAATAGAATAGCTACTGTGGAAAAGAGTATGGTGGTTCCTAAAAAATTAGAAAACTAGACAACATGCTTTGCAATCCAGTATTACACTCCTGGGCATATACCCCAAATAACTGAGGGCAGTATATTTAAATATCTGTACACCCACATCAAGAGCAGCATTATTCATGATAACAGAATGTGAGAAAGCCACCAGTATACCTTTAGCAGTAAACAAATGTTTATTGGATCTATACTTTTTGTATTAGCAAAGAAATAGTTTCTATTCTTATAAAGTTTACCATATAAGGATATAGCATTAACAGACAAAAAGGAAAAAAGATTAGAAAGCAATAATCTTTTAAACATGAAGTATAGCAGGCATATTCATAGGGTATCTTTAGTTATTTTCAACTGGCATTTCCCTAGTCATAGAGAATCGAGCCCAGCCTCTTTGAGGCATACATTGTCAAAAAAACCACAAAAAACTAGTTAAATTTTTCTATACACTTATAATGGTGCCAGTAACATAAAATTCTTGAGAAAATCAGGGGATTCTGAAATGGAATTCTGTTTTTTGGTTCTGACAAGGAAGAATTCTGGCTAAGAAAGTTTTTTTTTTTTTTTTCAGGAGGTATAGCTTAAGCAGAGCTTTGAAGGACCAAAACTTTGCAACCTAGCTCTGAAAACAGTCTTCCCACGGTCATAAAGACCAGGGCAATTGATATTGGGAGAGCACAAAGAAAATGATACATAATCTTTTACATCGGTGTGAAGAGCATATATTTTATTCTTAGTATGGAGAATAGTTTTCAGGAAGCAAATAATCAAAGAAAACCCGTTAAGGTACTTTTGCACATTCAAACCAAGAAATAGTTGTTGGCTTTTTGAGACTGAGATCACCTCTGGGGTGATCTCAAAAGGTGAGTGGCCCAATATCCTGCTCTACCAAAGCCAAACAGCCACATTCACACCCCAACAGTCACGGCAATGTCTCTGGCTAACCTGCCCAGTTAAATATTCTGGATTTTCTGGAACAACATTTCCAAACTCTACAATACTAACAATCCAGTAAGAGCACACAAGATTAGATGGGGATGTAATGTAGAGCCCTACTTATTTTAACTAACAAAAACATTAGTACTGCACTGTGGCACTGTCATCCCGTTGTTCATCTATTTGCTCGAGCGGGCACCAGTAATATCTCCATTGTGAGACTTGTTGTTACTGTTTTTGGCATATCGAATATGCCATGGGTAGCTTGCCAGGCTCTGCCATGAACAAAAACATTAACACAAAAGACTTAAATTGCAGCAAAAGCTTAGAAAACTTTTAGACAAGAACTTAATGTCCTCATGGTAAGACAATAATTTTTACCAAATTATTGGGGGCAGGCTTCAGAGGCAGTTGGGAAAATGGGTGACAATAGTAGAGGGAAGGTGACAGTAGTGGTGGGATTAGTTTTGGACTATTGAATTCCTGGTAAGAAATCACTGTGAGTAACTTTGTAAACAACAGTGTTAAAGCATAAAAGTTTGGGGAGAGGAAGAAACAGTGTTGGCTTTATTCAAATCATAATGGAGCAATTGGACTTACTGATGAATTGAGTACAGGGCAAAAGAGGATGAGAACTAAAAATGATGTCTGACTTTATGAATGAATGATGGCATAATTTAGTATCATGAGGAAGACAAAGAAAAATAGATTTGTAAGACCTGACTTGATAATTCAGTTTTGTCTATGTTATAACTGAAATGACTTTTTGAATCCAAGTAGAAATATCAAGTTGACCTCTGAGAATGTGACTTCAGGACCTCTAGATAAACGTGAAGTGTATTAGTTGTATAGAGAACGTTACCTAAAGCACACCTGTGGTACTGTCAGTGCTGCTTTGATATGTTAAGCTTCTCAAGACGATTATATTTTGGTGATAAATTGTCAATTTCCTCTACAAATAAAGATGGATATAAAGGTCTTGGAAAAGACCCCAAGAATATTCAATGCTTATGTATTGAGTAAATGAGGAGACAACATAAAAGTCCTAGAAATAATTCATTGAAGTAGAAAGAGCATTGAAGTAGAAAGGAAATTGTGGCATCAAGAAGGCAAAAAGAAATGTCTATTTAATGAAAGTGAGAGTCAGTCGAGTCAGATGCTCTGAGGAGGTCAAATAATCAAAGATCAACAAGATCCTCAAGTTGTATCTGCTGGAGATCATGGTTTCAATGATAAGCAGCAGTTCTCTTTAGGAGCCACTTGCTTGGGGAGAAATCTAGTCTATTACATCCAAGATGATACAAAGACAATTTGGCAGTGGACGTAGGGAGTTCACAAGATTCAGTCATCTCAGAAGAACTTGAGGGGAAGGAATAATGGCTTGCTTATGATGCTAAAGTGATATTAAACAAGTAAAACTTACATGGGAGCTTATTTTATAAAACACAAGTAAGAGTTCTGGTTTGCTTATTATGGGTTGACTAGTATTGTTACTATGATCTGTTACTACTACTACACTACTACTACTACTACTGCTGCTGCTGCTGCTACTACTGCTGCTGCTGCTGCTACTACTACTACTACTACTACTACTACTACTACTACTACTACTACTACTACTACTACTACTACTACTTATACTGCTACTACTACTGCTGCTGCTGCTACTATAACATTATCTTTTTCAACTCCCAGGCCAGTGCTATTTCCTAGTAGGTCATGCTGTCTCAGCAAAGCTTCCTGACTGGTTATATAAAAAGCGATGTGGGAAAGAGTTAATTGGCAAACAGAGTGACTACATTTGCAACCCAAGAAGGCCTGCTGTGACTTGTTATCTGCAGAGCTAAGCAGCTTGCTGTACAAGTGATATTTGAAGCTCATTGCTGTTAATGCCAACAGGGGCACTTAACACCTCTGTAAATGGTTTCAAGATTAATATCTTGCCATTTATTTTATGTTATTTTTCTCCTTTGGTGGGGAAGTCTTTCCTCATCTTTTACCCCCAGGATCCAGAGCTAAGAGAAGGTCAGATATGGCAGAATCTGGAGGTGAGGTGCTAACTTGACAATTTCTTCTAAACTTCTCTCTGTGTAGAGTGAATCATAGAGTTAGAAAATTACTTGGCAGAATGGAAAAAGCATGAGTTGTGGGGATCAAAGACCTTCAATCAAACCTTTAACAACTAAATGAAAGACCTACTTAACATTTCAACATGATTTTTTCCATGTTAAAACTATATATAATGTATATATGAAAAATAAAATTTATATCACATGTTTATTATGAACAATCTTTATAACCTGGTTTCTACATTCTCCACTTAATGAAATTAGTTCTTGAAGTGCTATCATTTCAATGACGTATTCATCACAGCTAAACAACCCTCCTCCAAGAGACACACTCCTCCCTTAATTTTTGTGACCTCATTCATTCCAAATTTTGGCTACTTTTTGGCTACACCTGCTCAGCTTTCTGTGCTGACTTCTCCTATATTTGATATTAGAACTTGAAAATGAGTTTTCTCTTCTTTTCTCTTTACAATATTTCACTTGCTATTAGGATAGCTGATATACATCATGGATAAGCTTACAGCTTCAATTTATCTTTCCATCCAAGACATGTATTTAGAAATATGACTTGTCTATCTGTCCACTTGACATCTCGACTTGCATATCTCCTGAAAATCTAACTTTTAACATGCCTATGAATTGTCCCAAGAATCCATTCTGCCCCCAATATCTTAGTAAACAGCAACATAATAAATTCCATTATTCCAAAAATGATTTAGCATTTAAATCTACGATTTATAGTGAGTCCCTCTCCTATATAAACATATATCTGTAATTCATAGAAATTCTTCATCTATGTATATCTTAAATTCCTTTGTTATCCTTTATCTCTATATCATCCTGGTGGGATATTTTTCGTTAGAGATTCATACCCCATACTTCACATTCTTCTCTTTTCCTCAGAAAACTGATATATCCAGAAGACAAATCTATACAGACCACGATCAGACCACAATTTATCGGTTTCCTTGACCTTAAGCTTCTGGCTGGATTTATTTCTTGGAGAGAATTAGAAGAACAAGGAAGGGTAGAGAATGGAGTGAGGCTTTGGCATATGTTCTGCAGACTCACTGTTTAGAATTGATGTTGACTCTCAGGGATTCTCAATCCAAAGTCTATATTATTAGGAGGAAGCCCTTGATCTATAGTCTAGGTACCCAGTCCTCTATCTGTGCCCTCACTGGGTATAGTAATGGCTCTCTGCTATTCTTCGTCAGAATACAAAGAATTCAAAAGAACTGCACTCTTCTGTCTTCTATTCTAACTTCACTTACTCTCTACCCTATTTAAACTTCCTTTTAATTTTATTTTGTTCATTTGTTTGAAAGAGTTATATATGTCCCTTGGGAAACAAAATGGTCAAGAAACTATAATATATCCTCATAATTGGTCTGCCAATCTTTGAAACCATCATGTTGTTGAATCCTAGTCTATATTGCCACGGATTCTACTACAAAAATTCTTTGCACAACAGCATAGAGTGATCATTGGAAAGCATGTGTCATGAATTTTTGCAGAAACTTTCCATTGCATTTCAAATATTCCCCTCCCTGAGGAATTAAACCCTTCGTGATCTAGCTATCTACTACTTCAAGCATGTCATGTACTCTTCTAGGGTTTATACTTTTTACATCAATTTTGCAGAACCAATTAAAGTCTCTAAAATTTTCCAAGTACTTCACTGCCATGTGGATTTGATGTAGACTTAATTGTTCCTGGAGTATACTTTCTCTGGGTAACATGTACAGCCATCTAAAAGCAACTGCTGTTATTTTTAATCCATTATGCATTCACTGATATAAGGAGGCATTCAATAAATATTCCTAAAAACGAAGCACTGGACAGGTAGAATTTTGTAGTTCATATTATGTGTGTATTTATTAAGCATATATTATGTACCTCTCTTTCTTTTATTCTTTTGTCTCCTCTCGCTCCCTCACTCACTCTCTCCCTCTCTCCCTCCCTCCCTTCCTCCCTCCCTCCCTCCCTCTCTCTCTCCCTCCCTCCTCCCTCCCTCCCTCTTCCTTCCTTCCTTCCTTCCTTCCTTCCTTCCTTCCTTCCTTCCTTCCTTCCTTCCTTCCTTCCTTCCTTCCTTCCTTCCTTCCTTCCTTCCTTTTTTTTCTTTGATCACTATGAGATACATAATTACAAAGTTTTTCAATATTGGGCTTCAGTGCTATAATGTTCAAGCATCCATTCCTTCACCAGTGTATCTTTCTCACCACCAATGTCTTCAATTTCCTTCCCTCCCCTCTCTCTCTCTTCCTCTTTCTCTCTTTCTCTTCATTGTTTTTGGGTTATGATTTACAATACAGGTACTGGAAGGTTATCATGCATATTTTCTTACTTACTTTCAGCACTCAGTTCTTGTCCAGAGTGATCATTTCCAACTATCATTGTCATAATGATCCTTTTTCTATCTTAACTGCCCTCTCACTTCTCACTTGTGGCAAGTTTCTAATTGTGGACCAGTCCTCCTGGCCCTCATTTCTACTGTCCTTGGGGAGTAATCTCATACTATGTTTTTTATATCCCACAAATGAGTGCAATCATTCTATATCTGTCCCTCTCCTTCTGACTCATTTCACTCACCATGTTACTTTCCATGTCCATCAATAAGCAAATTTCATGATTTCATTTTTCCTAACAGCTGCATAATTTCCATTGGCATCACATAAACATTGACTCATTTGTATGCTGAGAGAAATTACAAATTTCTGCTACGAAACTTGGATAAAAATAAGTAATTTTCCCATAGTATTATATATTTCAAATGTGTAAAATATTTGTGCTTAGCTTCTGACCCCCAGGACACTTTAAGAGATATAACCAGTCATATCTCTTTGTAAAGTAGGCATTTTAAGAATTATGAAGGCATAACTTATCTAGTATCAGAACAACTCTCCAAGTCATTCATGAAAGCATGTCTTCCTGAGCCCTTACTTTCTGGTATAATAATAGTGCAATTAAAGTGACACAAAAGTCCTTTCGAGGCACATATTTCAATATATTTTAGGTATATTAAGCATCTATGCTGTACCACGTGTAGCTGTTTAACAAAATAGTTAAAAACCAAACACTTTTCATGTTCTTATTCTTAAAGTCACACAGTAACTTTGTAAAGTTAATATTTTAATTAAACTGAGACTCAGAGAAAGTACAGTAGGGTTGTGTGTGTGTATGTGTGTTTGTGTGGTCACACACTCAGAAAATGACAAATCAATGGCTCAACTTGTGGGTGTGTCTGTTCTCACATTTGTGGTATAAAACCAATAGAAATGACAAAGAATCTATTGCTTTTACCTCTCTCTGCTTTTGTTTTCAGGCAACAATTTTCATCTCACACCTGTAATAAAGGTGTGCCATACATTCTCACTTCTCCCCCAAGACTACAGAGTGCCACCTACTTTTGATGGTCACTGAGAGCAGCAGCCTATTAACACCTGCTTCAGAGGAGAGTCCCTATAGACTCATTGAAAAGAGAATTTAATCCAAAGTGTATGTTCAAAAAAGCATCAGAAAAGGGACATGGATGGGAGTAAAGCTTTACCTGTCTTTATAATTACTTTTTTATGGCTGATGTTATAGCAAGGTATAATTACTGGCAAATAATAATAGCTCTTGTTCTCAGGCCCATAATTCAGGCTATGAGGTTTCACATAAATGAAATCTATTTATCAGTGTGGTGTGGTAAGGGTGAATAGAATAGGCCCTGAAGAGCACTGACAGGTTCAAAGCACCCAAGTTTCATCACCTGCTCCCTTTGTGGTCCTGCAGAAGAAACCTAACATCTTTGATCCTTGGTTATTCATATCTCAAAGGATAAGAGCATTTAACTCAACTAAATTTTAGTAGCTTAGTTGATGAAATGTCTAAAAATTATTTAGTATGGTACCTGAAAATGAAACACACACATAGAGTACATTGACACTTTTCCTTCTCCATCCAATAATAAGTGGAAGAGATTTTACGATTACATTTGCAAAGGTGAGTGCAAAGGAATCCTATTTACACCTTGAGTGGCAGAGTCTTGTCCATAAAGCGTTGCTAACTATCATAGTGATTGCATGTCTATGTACCCAATGGTCAGTGGGTTAACAGTGCATGACTTCAGTTAATCCAAACACATGGCACAAAACCAGGAACTTTCTCTATGATTTTAAGCTTAGATGATTCAGGTACAGAATTTACATGAATTAGTCAAAGCGCACCCCAAATGTGCTAGGAATCAATTAAATCAACTAATCATTAATATAGAACCTTTCAGTAACACTAGCACTAATATTATTAAAAAAATCACCATGTAGGAAACATGGGACTCATTCTTAATAATACTTCCATCTTTTACACATGTCATTCCATATATTAGTAAGTTATGATTAATTGTACCTCCAAAATAAACCAAATTTATTCACAGTTCATGTTTTCCAGTGCCATAACTTACCCAGACAGAGATTGAGCCAGAACTGGATTGGAATATCAAAAGGTATTTAGAACTCCGATATAAAGTAGGGTTCAAGTTTAAATTTGCTTCAAGTCACCTGGTTACTTTTTAAAGTTTAAATATAAAATGAAACATCAGGCACACTTCTGAAATACAGCAGATTCATCTCAGACCATCATAACTTATCAATAATTTCAATAAATTAAATTAGATAAAATTTCTGATTTCCTATTACATATAAAAGTTACATTTGTAATATAGCATATTGAGTGCAAAAACAATTAGAGTGCAAAAGACAATACAAAAATAAACAATGTACACACCTTAATTAAAAACTACATTGAGAATTATTGATGAGTGTTTATTATGAATATAATTTCTACCTCAGCACTAAGCAGTCACCTTGCACTTTTAAATTATAGTGGTAATTTCTTTCTTTAAACTTCATAAAGCAACCTCTGGTAGTCACAAACTTTTCCTTTGTGACTTCTAAAAGTGCCTGTAGGGGCCAGAGCGATAGCACAGCGGGGAGGGCATTTGCCTTGCATGCAGCCAACCCGGGTTCAATCCCCGGCATCCCATATGGTCCCCCAAGCACCGCCAGGAGTAATTCCTGAGTGCAAAGCCAGGAATAACCCCTGAGCATTGCTGGGTGTGACCCAAAAAGCCAAAATAAATAAATAAATAAATATAAATAAAAAAATAAAAGTGTCTGTAGCACAGACTTTCAATCTATTAAAAAAAAAGGAATAAAAAGCAGTAACCATGAAGTGCAAAAAAAGCAAAAGCAATAAAACAAGGTATGATTGTGTTTTAAAACTCGAGATGAGAAGTTCAGGAGAAGCCTTCCTGTAAAGAATAATTGCAGAGCATCATAGTAGGGATACGCAGGCACGTAGAAAGACTGAACTGTTTCATAGAGAGTGGCTTTTTTTTTTTTTTTTTTTTTTTTGCTCATTTGTCTGTATGCAAGGCTCTGCACTGTGATCAGTCTCATCCATGCTTGGAGGATTGTATGAGGTGCCAGGGACAGGACCCGTTAAGTTATGTGCAAGGCACACAAGACAATTTCTTTAAATTAATTTTAAACACAACTGAGAGCACCTGAATTCTAAATTCTATGTCAGAATTACAACTCTGGCCTGGAAAGTCAATATCACACCTTGGTCATATAAGTTAACCTTGCCAGGCACAGTTTGCTTATCTTTCTCACAGTTTTTGAGTGGACAAAATGAAACAGTGATGATAAAAGTGATGCAGTGAAAACATGTGCATTTGATATATTCATCTATCTCAAGAACAAGTGTCCGATACTATACCAGACTATAAGGGTAGAGAGAACCAAGTGACAAATGGTCTGTCCTCATGGAACTAAATAATTTACCTGAAAATTCAGGCATTAGGCAATAATAAATTGCCTATATATATATATACATACATTATACATTATAAACAATAATAAAAAGTGGGAAATTCTAGCCAATGTTCATATAGCCCTTATCCATGTCAAGCATTCTGAAGAGTTTTTCTTTTTTTAATTTCTAAATTTGGGACACACCCAAAGGTGTTTAGCACCTTCTCCTGACTCTGAGTTCAGGAGTCTTCTCAGCAAGTTTCAAGGGACCATGTCAAATGTCAGGATAGATCAAATCTGGGTCCACAATGTGTAAAGCAAGCACCCTACCTGCAGTAATATCTCTCCAGCTCCTGAAAAGTTATCTTAAAAATTAGCTAGTTCAGTCCTATACTAGGACTGGAGCGAGAGCCCGGCAGGTAGGTTGTTTGCCTTGCACATGGCTGACCTAGGTTTGATTCTTCTGTCCTTCTCGGAGAGCCCGGCAAACTACCAAGAGTATCCGGGGCTGTAGGGCAGAGCCTGCAAGCTACTGTGGTGTATTTGCTGTATCAAAAACAGTAACAAGTCTCACAATAGAGACGTTACTAGTGCCCTCTCGAGCAAATCGATAAACAATGGGACAACAGTGCTATAGTGCTACAGTCCTATACTAAGCTTTTGAGCTAGGCATTACCATCATCTTATTGAAGATCAGCATTTCAGTGGACCTCCAGATATTCTAAGGAGGTAAAAATTATATATATGATGAGGACCATGGCACAGGACTAGGAGAGGCAACTGGAAGGAAAAAGGCATGAAAGGAAGTTAACAAAGTCAGGAGTGGTATAGATAAAGAGTTGAATCATAAAGGCGCATACTAAGAAGAAAAATTGTTCTAGTTCTTTTAACAAGTGATTAGCAAACAACATAAAATCCAGGTTGATTTTGGAGCAACCTATACTTGTCATACAGTCATACTTGTAAGAATAAAAGCAAACTGCAGGGTACACACAGTGAAATAATGCAGTAGGGGTTTCAAATATTAAAGGAGGGTTCTGAGAAACCTTTGTATACAAATGGCTTTTAAACTTAAAAGTCTTTAAGTAGAAATCTTAAAGAGGCAATGCAGGGCTTGAGGGATAGCAAATTGACCTGGGTTCAATTTCTAGCATCCCATACAGTCCCATGAGCACTGCCAGGAGTAATTCCTGAGTACAGAGCCAGGAGTAACCTCTGTGCATTGCCGGGTTGTGACCCAAAAAGCAAAAAAAAAAAAGGCAATACTTGTTTTTTGTTTGATTTTGAGCCTCACCTAGCAGTGCTCCAAGTCTTACTCCAAGTTCTATATTCAAAGGTCACTCCTTCATTCCTGGCAGTGGTTGGAGGAACATGTTTTGTGCTGGGGACTGAACTCAAGTCAACAGCGTGCTCCCTACCCACTGTCCTATAGAGAAACGTTTAAGCAGAGTCTTTCATAGCTCAGTCGGTGGCAATTTTGTCCTGCTCATCTTCTAAGTGAAAGTTTTCTATAATTCTACTCTTCTCTCACAACTCAAACCTAGTCTGTCCCATAACTATCTTTTACTAAAATTTTATTGAGAAACACTTTTGCATCTGTATTTTAAGAGATACTTGTTTTGAAAAGTTTGAAAAATAACAAAGGTGCTGGTGTTCTACTAGTCTCAAGTCTTATAACTTAGTCATTTACTTCTCAGTCTTTCTGAATGAGCACTTTATAATTATAAAAAGACACAGGTAGTCATTTTCTGTGTTTTTGTTTCCCCAAAAGAGTCAACTGAGAAAACTTAGATGTGGAAGGAGCAAAGCCAAGATTTTAGTATTTGTTCCTTCCCTGTTCCCTTAAGTCTATGAATTCCGTATTATCTGACCTGAGTCAGTGAGGCAAACAAAAATCAAGGCTATTTGTTTATGAACTGCCTGTGAACTCATGAGTCTCTGAATGGGATTAGCAGAATACTGCCAGACCAAGGTAAAAAGGAAAATCAAAGTAAATCACACTGCATTGTTAAGTTAGACCTGGATGGTAGTATTAAGTGTTTGAATTTCTACACTTTGGAGTCATGAAAACAGACCAAAAAATAGGTCTTAAAAGAGGTTGTGAAAATAAGCTCTTTGTGAAAAACAGACCTGGATTTAAATCTTAAAAGAGGTTGTGGAATAATTAAGAGTGAGAATAAAACATCATGCAGAATTTCAATATATGATATAAATAATAAAGGTACTAAAAATAAATTGTTTCTCTAATAATACTGCTCTGACAACAAATGTGTCCAATATCTTCTCACAAGAGCAGCACAGTTCCAGGTAAATATGGTTTCCTCAATTTCATCTTTAGGCCTGTTAATTTGCTAAAATGTCTCAGAGAATTCAGGAAAGCACATGCTCACTAGTTCATCATAAAGGTTTGTAAGGAATACAAATGAGAGCTTGGAGAGACAGTACAGTGCGTAGGGTATTTGCCTTGCATGCGCCTGAACCCAGGCTTGATTCTGGCACCACATATGGTACCCCAACCCACACACCCCAAAACTCAGACCCCCACCCCATCTCTAAAAAGATCTGAATAGATATTTCTCCAGAGAAGAAATGCAGCTTGACAATAGGCACATTAAAATCATCATATTATTAGCAAAATACAAATAAAAAAAGCCATAAGATATCACCACAATACTATTAATTATTTAATGCTCTGGGCACATCTTTTCAACCCTACTGTTCTTCCTGCACTATCATATGCCTCAGAGACCTGGGTCCTATGAAAACAGGATAAGAAGGCTATTTGGGTATCCCAAAGAGAAATGGAAAGAGCTAAGGTTGGAATATCATGTTTCACTCAAGTGAGAGAAGGAATCCCGAGTTCCAACCTCCATCGACGATCAAGAATCAGGGACGCTGTCTCGTTTGCCAAGGTGTCGAAAATCAGATGGGCCGGACACGTAATGCTATTTAGAGATGACCACTGGACTAGAGCTGTGAAATCCGACTGGATTACACAGGAAGTCAAAAGACCACGTGGCCTCCCACCTATGAGATGGTCAGACTTCTTCCTCAATACCCTGAATGAACGATTTGAGGCTCTTCGTGTTCCTGGAGCGAGCAGATGCCATTGGGCTACACTAGCATGTAACAAGGATGAATGGAGATGTTACTGGTGTCTGCTCAAGCAAATCAATGAGCAATGGGATGACAAATGATATTATGTGATTGGACATTATATAAAAGACAAACAACTTTTATTGGAGAGGATATGAGACAAGTGGTGATACACACTACACAATTTACACACAATTGGTTGAAATGTAAATTGTTACGGTCATAGTAGGAAACAGAACAGAGATCTGCATCATATGGAATTTCTATTTTTAATTTTTGAGGTATCTCCATTCTGCTTTCTCAAAGTACAGAAACACTAATTAAAAGAGATATATTTATTTTTTACATTTGTTAAACATTATTTACAATAGCCAAGAACTAGAAACAAGCTACGTGGCAATTGATGGATGAACAGATAAAGAATATATGGTTTATATACTCAGTGGAATACTATTCAGCATAATTAAAGATGAAACACATCCATTAGCAACACAGAGAGCATTAAGCTAAGTTAAATAAGCCAATCAGATTTTATAATGCCGTATGATTTTACTCTAATGTAAAATAGATGAAATAAAACAATAATACACTTTGTACTATAAAGATAATTAGTAGTTACCAGCAGAGAAGGAAGGAAGTGGATTAGGACAAATAGAACTCACATGCTTATTTTCAATGATGCAACATTAAAACATATATAGCAGTATACACTGATAAATAAATAAATGAAAGAAAATACTCATCTAATTTGAACAAAAATGACTCACATTGGTCAGGAAATCCCAAAGGATCTAGTAAACTCCCTCCTCATTCTTCCCTGTGTAGTACGATTTCATTGTTCAGGATATAATGATGGACGCAGAGCTACTGACACAGAACCCTGATAGGGCTGAAGGAGTTCTGTGTCAGGAAATGAAAGCTAGGAATAAATATGTTTGATGTGTCATAGGTGCTTTGCCAAAAAGACAGATTAGAGGTAAGAAGTTAATTTACTCATTATCATTCACCTATTTCATCTCACTTGACCACCCCAGAGACTTCTAAAGTACTCTCGTGGCATCATTAGTGCCCAGTGGACCATGCTAAACACTGAAGTAGACAAAGTAATACTGAAATCCAGCTGTAATGTAAAGGGTAAGGCTCTTCAAGAACTGATAATGGTGGGTTTCCTAAAGAAAATTCAAAATATACTTGCACACCAGAAGTGTAAAGTACACATCACCAGTGATTCCTGTCATTTTTTGGTGAAAAGGATGCCTGATGGAATTTTACAAACTAATAGGTTTGTCTTTGATTTTTAAAGTTGTCCAATGTTGTGACAAGAGAGTCTCTTGCCCGCTGTCTTCCCCGGGGCCCCTCGGAGGGGATGGGCTCCAGCTTCCCTCCCCACCCCGAGCAGAGCTCCCGGCAGCTGAAGACCACCGAAACCTTGTTACAGCCATGCTTGAGGCCCCTCTCCACACGTTTGGACAGGCCTCATGCTTGAAAGTACCGGCAGAGGAACCCAGGTGTGTGTAATCCCATCAACGGCCAAAATCCAGAGAAACATCCGGAGACTTAAAAGCGAGCTCCCAGAAGCGCCACGAGCGATACCTTGTAGCCTACTCCTCCCTCTGAGAGAAACTGGCAATCTTCTGAGAGTTTCCTGCCCACATGGGACAGCCTTGCAAGCTTCCCATGATGTATTCATATGCTAAATCCAGTAACAAGCTGGATCTCATTCCCCTGACCCTGAAAGAGCCCCCAGTGCGACATTGTTGGGAGGGCCAAGTGGAGATAGACTTCTAAGATCTCAGGGAAAGGACAAAATGAGAGGTTACTGAACCCGTCCGAGAAATCGGTGATTAACGGGATTTCGTGATCATGATCAAATAGGTTTGTTTTTGATTTTAAAAGTTGTCCAATGTTGTGACTTTCCCAGTGCCAAGTGGTTAGCAGACAAAGAACTCAGACTTCAAATATAGGCAGCTTGAATATCGAAAATTTAAGATTTTTTTTCTCTGAAAATTAAAAAAAAATGTTTGGGGCTGGAGCGATAGCACAGCGGGTAGGGTGTTTGCCTTACATGTGGCTGACCCGGGTTCTATTCCCAGCATCCCATATGGTCCCTTGAGCACCGCCAGGGGTTCCTGAGTGCAGAGCCAGGAGTGACCCCTGTGCCTCACCAGGTGTGACCCAAAAAGAAAAAAATAATTTGTTTTCTTAATTTTTTAAGGTAAATACCAGCTTCCCATTATTTACTGAAATTTTTATAAGCTTTTTTTTTAAATAAAATAAAAAGTGAGGTCAGAGAGATAGTACGGTGGGTAGGATGCCTGCTTTACATGCAGCCAACTCCCAGTCAGACCTCTGGCAGTGCAAATGGTCCCCTGAAAAATAGTAGGAGTCATTCCTGAGTACACAGACAGGAGTGATTCCCAAGCACAACTGGGTGTGGCCCCCAATAAATAATTAATTAATTAGTGGATAATACCAGAAACAAACAAGTAGAAAAGATTTTATATCAAACAAATCTGAGGCAATCGGTGCACTTATTGGAATGCCTATTGCTTCATAACCATGGTGGGAGCTACCAGTGCTTGGCCATTACCACCAGCTTTCTCCCCTTCAGAGGCCCGCATTTCCATATTATTCCATGTCTTATGCCTACATGCATATTGACAAAGCTGTTAAGTAAGTTCCAACAATAAAAGTGATTCAGAGTTACCAAAAAAAATCACATGTATCAAGATTAGAATTTTGGGAAAATAAATTCTCCATCAGTTTCCATATCTCTTTCATTCCTTTTTTATATTTCTTTAGGTAGGAGGGTGGGGTTTATCCCTTTTAATCATGTAGGTGCCTCCTTTTATGTCCTATTTTCTCCCCTGGTGCTCTTTGAAAGCCTTTACTACAGTTGACTAATAAGAATATATGAATTCCAAGGACAGAATTCAGAAATATCTTTAGTTATGGACCAGGTTCTTAATAAAGGATCATCCCAGTAGTGGTTTTGTGGGAGCTTGTTGAAATCAGAGCACTCTTAGTAAAGAAAGCGTGAGAGACTAAGTGGTGCAATGATCCATGCTCAGGAAGGGAGTTTAACAGAAAGGAGGTATGGCATCAAAATCACCACAAAACAATACATAGGTCTGCTATGCATTGCTCTGCTAATATTACTATCGTGACCTCTGGCTAGCTTCTTAACATCTCAACTGCAAAGCTGCAAAGTGACATAAAGCACAACTTCAGAAGAGATAGGAGTACATTAAACATGTGAAATGTTTTGCACAGATTCTGCCTCCCAATAATCAATGTATAAATGGTTTTTGTGAGAACTAATATGACTGTTAATATTTGTGCTTTTATTAAACCCTTACCAGCTTTCCATATGATAAATATCAGCTGGAATTCTGACTTTCAAAATTATAACACAAAGGTGTTTTGCCACTGTATTCATTGGGTGATGGATAGTGCTTCTATGACTTAACATACTAAAGTCAGGGAAAATGAGAGCTGATGGTCAAGGGAAAGATGCAAAAGAATGACGCTAACTGAGGAGGCAGAACTCATAAATGTTGCAGCTGCTCTAAATTTAATGTTTGGCATTCTATCCTCATTACTGATGTGTATGACTTCACAATAAATTGGGAATTTGCTGTGTGTGAAAATGAAGATTTATACAAAGCCAAATTGAACAAATGGTGAATAATTGATTTGCTGACCCAACAACTCCTACTTGTAAATAACACAGATTATTTTATTCTGGCAATAATTTAGTCTTCTTTTTTTTTTTTTTTCTGGGTATCCTGACTCCTTCAAGTACATCAACTATAAAGACTCAGTGTTTTATTTATCTTTTCTAGGAAAAAAAAAACATTGGTTTATAACATCGCTTCAGAAATGCTTGCTTTTTTCTACACGTTTTTGAATATAGCTTGTCACATAACATCTGTCACCTCAGTCCCTACACCAGTCTATTGAACCTCGTTCAACTTTTGTGCCTCCCCCCAGCCACCTGTCTGATAACCCCAATTTCTCAAATCCAACACTAAGGATTGATTATTTTTATTTGATCACATTTTCTTTTTATTTACACAGTGTGTTCACATACTCAAAGTCTTTCCTTTGCACTCTTGTGACCATTCTGTATTTTCTTGAATTATCCTTGCTTGCAACCCTTTTTTGCATTTTAATATGTTTACTCCAGTTGAGGTACTTGCACACAGCCACAGTTCTCATTGAGGTTTCAATACTTCAGCTGTGGTGCTTACATTATGCTTGCTGGGGGTCATGCTCTTAGTTAGGGTACATTCCAATTACATCTGTGGCCCCACGGTGGTTGCTGTGGCGCTCATATACATACTTTTAAGGGGAAGCACTTCCCCAAGGGTTAATTTTTCATTTTGTTTCCTTATTTCCTTTTGCTTCTTATCTTTTCTTTTCACATATGAGTTAAATCAGGTCCTTGTCTTTCTCTGACTAATTTTTCTTTCACTGGAGCAAAAGACAAAATAGCTTTCATTATGAGTGAGTAGTAGGAATTCTGTTATGTTTAGTTTATCCATTCACCTGTTGTTAGGTAGCATGGTTGTTTTCATATTGCCTATTAAAAATAATATTTTGACAAACATAGGAGGAAACTTATCTTTTTGAATCATGGTTTTATATCTTTTGAATAGATACCTAGGAGTGGCATTTCTAGATATTATTGTAAGTGTGCTATTAGCATATTGAGAAAGCTTTATACTAATTGTCATAGAGGTTAAACAAGTTTAAAATCCCACCAAAACATATTTGTGTGTTTTTTTTTTGTCTATACACTGACCAATACTTAATGTTTCTGGTCTTTGTGATATAGATCATTCTCATAGGTATGAAGCAATGCCTCATAATAATTTTGGTTTGCATTTCCCTCATAAAAAGTGGTGAGAATTTTTTAATGTGCCCATTGCACATTCATATATCTTCTTTTGAAAGTGAACATTCAACTCCTCTGCCCATTTTTATAAAATGGGATTATTAGGTTTTATAGCTGAATTTTATAACTTCTTTCAATACTTTGGATATTAACTCCTTAATATAATATTAGAATATTTTCTTTTATTAAGTAGATTGAGTTTATCTTACTGATAGGTTGCTGAGAGTTTTATTTTGTGGTTTTTTTTAAAGTTAATGCTGTAGTGACTGATTATATATGGTTTTTGTTTTCTTTACCTTTGGAGCTGAGTTTCCCAAAAATATCACTACACCCAAAGCTACAAAGCATGTTGTCTGTGTTTTGTTCTATGTGTTTTAAGATCTCAAACCTTACAACTTCGATCTTTATCCCATTTTCAATTCATTTTTGTGAGAGTATTATGAGTTACTGATCTAGTTTAATAATTTTCTGTAAGACTATCCATTTTGGGAGGCTGGAGCGATAGCACAGTGGGTAGGGCATTTGCCTTGCACGTGGCTGACCCGGGTTCGATTCCCAGCATCCCGCATGGTTCCCTGAGCACCACCAGGGGTAATTACTGAGTGCAGAGCCAGGAATAACACCTGTGCATTGCCGGGTGTGACCCAAAAAACAAAACAAAACAAAACAAAAAGACTATCCAATTTTCTCAGAGTTTAAGAGAGTTTCTTTCTACAGTTTGCTCTTGGCTTCTTGTCACAACTTGAATGCTCATGTGTGTGTATTTCCTTTTGGGGTCTCAGTTCTGTTTCACTGAATGGCATTTCTTTTATAGTATGGTTTGAAATTAGGGAATGTGTTACCTATAAAGCTTTATTTAATTTTTAAAATTTTAATTTAGACACCTTTATTTACAATTGCACAAGATAGGCAATGGTAGAGTTTCATGCATAGAATAATCTAATATCATACCCACTACCAATGTGTCTATTTCCCTCCGCAATTTTGTGCCATAGCATCCACCACTGCACTCCCCACCTCTCACTGCCTTGGTACACTTCATTCTGTATGCTAGTTCTTACATCCTGCTGCTTTTGCCCATTTGTTTTTCTCATACTATGGGTTTTTAAGTACACATATGAGAGAGATTATTCTATATATCTCTGTCTCCTTCTGGCTGACTTTATTCAGCATGTTACCCTCTAGTTTTCCTCATGGTGACATAATTCATGATTTTTTTTTTTTTTTTTTGCTTTTTGGGTCACACCTGGCAATGCTCAGGGGTTACTCCTGGATCATGCATTCAAGAATTACTACTGGCCATGCTGAGGGGACCATATGGGATGCTGGGAATCGAACTCGGGTCAGCCGCTTGCAAGGCAATAGCCCTACCCGCTGCACTATTGCTCCAGCCCCCGAAATTCATGATTTTATCTTTTCTTGTATCCAAGAAGTACAGAAGTAAAGAAAGTCCAGTCATGTTTTCTTGAAATTTGGGTTGTTTCTAGATTTTGACTACTGTGAATAGTGATATAATGAATATAGTAGTGCAAATGTCTTTTCTGAATTGAATTTTGGGCCCTTAAGGTAGATATTTATGCGATCTGAAGAGAAACCAGAGTATTAGGTAGATATTGTCCACATGGCAGAGCCTGCAAGCTACCCATGGTGTATTTGATATGAAAATAATAATAATAACAACAAGTCTCACAATGGAGATGTTATTGGTGCCCGCTTGAGCAAATTGATGAACAATGGGATAACAGTGCTACAGTGCTAAGGTAAATTCAGAAATGGCAAGGTAAAACATAGTGTTTCTTTACTTTCCCATTGAACAATAAATTTTAGGTTTAGTGTTATATTCTCATATATAATCCTGGAATTATATATGGAGCAAATGTTTTATGTTAGACAATCTAAAAAATATGCAAACACTTTATGTAATTCTCTTATTCAAAAATCTATTAGGCCTACACAGGCCTATACACACTAAAATGAGGCATGTTTAGTTTGATTTGCAATGTTTAGTTTGAATTTCAATGTTGAATAATTTTATTATAGTGTCTTTAGAAATAAAGTAAAAGTTATAAAATAATACAATATTAGAAAACAATGCAATACCATTGATTAAAATCATCTTGTAATATCTGAGCCCAACATGTACAATTTGGAGCATAAAATCAAAGAATATATCACTTGTTTCTTAGCTTAGTATCCTAAGCAATCACTGTCACTGTCACTGTCATCCCATTGCTCATTGATTTGCTCAAGCGGGCACCAGTAACGTCTCTATTGTGAGACTTGTTATTGTTTTTGGCATATTGAATATGCCATGGGTAGCTTGCCAGGCTTTGCTGTGCAGATGGGATATTCTCTGTAGCTTGTCGGACTCTCTGAGAGATATGGAAGAATCGAGCCCAGGCCAGCCACGTGCAAGGCAAACGCCCTACCCACTGTGCTATCGCTCCAGCCCATCCTAAGCAATAGCCTATATAATATATAATATAATGGCATATATAATATATATGTATTACATGTGTAATAATATATAATAGCACATGTAATAGGTGTGTATGTACCTTTCTTAAACACTGTGTCACAAAGTATTATGTGAATCACAGATGGAACAAAATCCAAATAAATGAGACACAGAAGTAAATGGGTTCATTTAGAAAGCATTTTGGAAGCAGTTTAATCTCATGAATTTCTAGAATTAACTGCCTTTGTTTAATTCCTTGATATTTTTCCCCTTGCTACTGTTGTCATAACTGGCCTCTATACAGATTATTGTGGTGCAAAAATGATTGTACACCATGATGTAAGACAGGGGACAAAGAACAGTCATGCTAGGATCACTCTGGGTATGTGGGGGGATTTGGGGTATTAAACTCATGGTCTTATGTCTATAAGTCAAGTGCTATACTATGAATTATTCTCAATCTTAACTACAAACTAAGTTTTATTCAGTATACATGGAATAAACTCCTAAAATGTAATAGGTAAAGGAATCTTATTATTGGTGGGAATATGTGCTTTTTATAGGGGTAAAGAAGAACATTATATTCTGTAAAGGATTTAATATGCTTTTGGAAGAGTTATTTAGATACATTTAGAGTGAGGTGAGGTTTATGATGTCAGTGAAAAAAGTACTGAAGAGATACTTAGAAGCAAAGAGAGCATAAAAGAATTCTTACTGTTAACTGAACCAGGAGTATTAAGAATGAGCACTTGCTTGTTTTACTCATTCATCAAAAATATATTAACCAACTTCTATTTAACTAAACTCTATATTAGCCTCTTAGAATTTTTAATTAGAGTACTCATGATACTTTCAAAGACATAGAATCTAACAAAGATGTATTAAAATAAAACTATACATTCCTAACTGCTATTTAATAATTATTCTTAAATGTTATCAAATTTCAGATAAAGTGAGAATGGCACATGTCAATAAACAAACAAACATCTATGTTAGCAGGGATGTGGTGAAAAAGTGACTCTGTTCCACCAAAGGTGAAAATGTTTATCTGGTTCAATTCCTATGAAAAACTGTTTGGAAATTTTTCAGAAAAATAAGAACAGAGCTGCCATATTATTCATAAATTTCATTTCTTGATATTTACTTCCAGAATGCAAAAACATTTATTCAGAAAGACATATGCACACCATTAATCATTGCATCATTTAGCACAGTAGCCAAAATATGGAGCCAACCTATATTATCTGTCCAATAACAGATAAACGAGCAATTAAGGTATGCTATATCCTATATATGTATGTATATAGTGAAATATTATGCAATGGCAAATGAGGATGAAACCATGCAACTCACTACTACTTTAATGGAACTGAAGGTTGTCAGGTTAAGTGAACTAAGTCAAAAAAAGGATAAATATTGCATGATCTCACTCATTTGTTGTATATAGGATAATGGGATGGGGAATGCAAGGTAATCAAAGGAATTATACTTAGACTACCCTGGGCCCTATATTGTAGAAATGAGAAAGCTAAGTAAGCAAAGTAATTGAGAGGAGAAGCAAAAAGGGGAGGATGTGGATGAGAAGTAACAGGGGCAGGGGTGAAGGGTGTCAGGCATATTAGTGGTGTAACATGGAATTAGCAACATTAAAAGCATGAGACTCAATCTACAACAACCAAACTTAAAATGTGCCTGTCAATGAGGCAGGTTTTGTGTTGGGAGGGAACCTGGGGACACTGGTGGAGGAAAGATGACAGCGGGGGTTGGCTTGGTGTTGAAACAGTGTGTGCTCAAAACTCAGCTATAAATAACAGTAAATAGTGTTGTCTTAATAACAAAATTTAAAATCCCCAAAAGTATATGAACCTAGGTTGAAATGCCTTTTGTAATAGATGAACCAAAAAGAAAGATGATTGTTCAGTTTTTGCACCCCTTTCTTGAGATTGAGAGATGCAGCATACAAAGGAGAAGACAATCAGTATATGTAAAACAAGCATTTAAAAGACAAATAGTTCCAGCAATTATATCCTATAATTATTTTAATGACCAATGATAAAAGTATTGTGACAATATGCCTAGCTCTATGAATGGGTTTGCCATTAGGGGATGTGTGAGACTGGAGGGTTGATAATACATCTCTGCATCTACATTTTCTCCTCCTAATTAGGGCTAATAACTATATCCACTTCATTGAGGCATTTAATATAGACAAGGTGGGTGGCATAACCATTGTAGTGTCTGACATATGGCTAATTCTCGATGATTACTTTCTGTTTGATGTGAATTACTTAGATGACAATAGTCTTCTCTTTCTTTAGTTCCTTTTTTGTTGGACTGACATCTACTCATACAGGTGAAAAGTGGCCAAGCAGGAACTTTGACTCAATAAGATATCAAAGACTGTATTGCATTCATTATGTACTATTTCCATTGAGTAAGATTCAATTAATTTAAACATTAAGACTAATTAACAAAATGAGTCTATGAAACTTTCCTTCCTGGAAAACTTTACAAGCCTGTTATTATTTCACTTAGCTAGTAAATGTTGAATATTAGTATTAATAGAATTACTCCTGATTTTCCTAGAATGAGAGTGGTATGACTTTAAGTTTTAGCAGTATGAAACTTTGGTGTCTCAGAATTACATTTGGAAAATATCATTAAAGAGAATAATTTTTGTGTTTTCAGCATTTACATGTTTACTATTTTGTATGTGTTAGAGGTTTAGCTTCCAAACTGAACATCTATTTAATTTAGAGGAGTGTATATTTGAAGCATTTTATGATAAAAGTATTAATATAGATGCTGCTATATTTTGAGCTCATATATGTCTAAGAACTTTACACTTTTATTTATTTATATTTTTATATTAACCTGAATATGCAACTTGATTTACTATCAAAATAAACATTTCCAATATTTATTATCATTTTATAATTTTTCTGATACAAATGCTTTTATTTTACAAAGTACACGACTACTTAGTTCAATTATAAGGTTCTTCAGAATATATATGTGTGTGTATGTACACATATATATTTTTTATCTGTATATATATAGATATGGACTGGAGCGATAGCACAGTGGGTAGGGCGTTTGCTTTGCACACAGGTGACTAAGGTTGGATTCCTCCATCCCTCTCAGAGTCTGGCAAGCTACGGAGAGCATCCTGCCCTCCCAGCAGAGCCTGGCAAGCTACCCATGGTGTATTCGATATGCCAAAAACAGTAATAACAAGTCTCACAATGGAGATGTTACTGGTGCCCGCTGGAGCAAATCGATAAACAATGGGACAACAGTGCTACAATAACAGTGCATATATAGATATGTACAGATATGTGTGTGTACATACATATACACACTCATTCAATTAGCTATAACATGATTTTGCTTTCTGTATTTCCTGTGAATACTATTTTCTTCCACTACAATGAAGTAGGATAGAGGAAAAATTTATTAAATTTTGGAGATGGAATAATTTTGTTGCAATTTGGCTCTGATCCTTAGTAATTAACAGCAATCTCTTTTAATCATTTGACCCTCCATTTAAATTTTATCATTTTATTACTATTATTTTTGGTTTGGAGGACACATATGGCAGTGCTCAGGGCTTATTCCTGGCTCTGTGCTCAAAGATTACTCCTGGTGGTGCTCAGGGAAACATAAGGGGTGCTGGTAAAGCAAATGTCCTACCAACTATGCTCTGGCCCAGACGCTTCATGTCTAAATCAGTCAAATGGGTATAATAATATTCAGCTTTCAAGATTATGTAGAAAATAATGACAGAATAGCATTCTCTTATCCACTTCTTATAAATAGAAAATCTGTATTAACACACTATCTGGGTATACTTTTATTAATTTCCTTTATGCTTGTTTGTTTTTGCAAAATACATAGACACATATTTTAGTGATTTTTATTTCTTTTTGGGTCACGCCCGGAGATGCACAGAGGTTACTTCTGGCTCATGCACTCAGGAATTACTCCTGGTGGTGCTCAGGGGACCATATGGAATGCTGGGAATCGAACCTGGGTTGACTGCGTGCAAGGTAAATGCCCTACCCGATGTGCTATTGCTCCAGCCCCTATTTTATTGATTTTTATAAAAAATATTAATTTCACATTCTTGCTTAACTTGTCTAATTTTTTCACTTTTACTATTCATCATTAACATTGCTTGAAAACAGCTGGTACAATTTAAACCCATCTAAATGGCTGAATAATACTCCTTGTATAGTTGTGCCACCATACACAACCATTCCCTTATAAATAAACATGAAATGTATGTTTCTGGATGGAAGGTTGTTTTGTTTTGTTGTCAAGAACTATTAAATAGTGAGTGACCGTGATATCTTTTATTAGATTCTCTAAATAACAGCTACAAAAAGGTAACCATCACTTTGCATTCTTTTACAGATTCAAATGACTTTACAAACAACACTTAACTCCCTAATCTATAGCTGAGGAAGCAAATACAAAGAAGAGCTCAAAGTATAAAAGCTGAGCACCACCAGGAGTAATTTCTGAGTGCAGAGCCAGGAGTAAACTCTACCCATCATCGCTGGATGTGACCCCAAAAGAAAAATAAATTGTCTTTAAAGTAGCTGAGTGAAGTGTGCTTGTAGAGATTTGAATTTCTAAGTAATGGGAGATTCATTGACAGGACACAAGAGTCTTCAGACCAGTACTTGCTGGCCTAATTTGAATTATCAGATAGCCCCTCTACTAGTAAACAAAGCCTCCTTTGCCTTGGGTCAGGGCAGAGGTGATGGTTAAGCTCCAGATTCCTCTCCGCCTGTCCCTGGAGGCAGCCTGGTATTCACACTTCCCGTCCTTCTGAGGAAGTACCTTCCAGCGAGCTTGAGAAGTTTCCTGGCTGGGGAACAAAGGATACTTCCCTGCACATCTTAGTGCAGAGCCCCTTGACCTCTTAAATTTCCCTGCGAGGCTTATGTCACTTATCTCCCTTCAGACTTTCCTGCAGGCTCCTGGGAATTAGTTGGAGGTAAGGGAAAAAACGCACCATTTTTCTACCATGAAACACTCACCAAATAATCAGACCAATTAGCTTTTTCTCTAATGATTTCTAGACTTATCCAATCTTCAGAATTGTCCAGAGAGATTATTGATCCCCAACACAAGATTATAGGGCATATATAATCTGTATTTCACTAGAATTATCACACATGAATATTTGCATAGCACATATATTTATATATGATATATAGTGTGTTATTATATATCCTTTAATCACATAAGAATTATTTATGCTTATACTTTATATAGTATGTCATTTTTAAAATATTAAGTTTTATGATTTGTTAACAATTGTTTGATCTCTATGCCTGTTTTATATACTTATATACCAAGGATTGTTAAGAATCTCTCAGGTAAAAAGAAATTGTGAGTGTAAAAAGCTTAGGAAGTTCTGATATATTGAAGCTGGAGCAATATCACAGCGGGTAGGGCGTTTGCCTTGCACGTGGTCGACCCAGGTCCGAGTCCCAGCATCCCATATGGTCCCCCAAGCACCGCCAGGAGTAATTCCTGAGTGCAGAGCCAGGAGTAACCTCTGAGCATCGCTGGGTGTCACCCAAAAAGCAAAAAAAAAAAAAAAAAGTTCTGATATATAATATAAACTTATATACAATATTATAATTTGTACATTTTAATATATTTACTTACAGGATGTAATAATCTTATAAGATTATCTGATACAATGTGTCAGATATCTTTCTCTGTGTCTGTAGCTGAGCTGAGATCACTACTAGTCTTTAAAGTCCCAGATTAGAGTTTTTGCTCTAAAGTTTTAGCTAGAGATTTCTTTTAAAATCAAGGCAAGATCTATCTTTGTCAAAGTGTGACTTGTGACAAAGTGAGGAAGTATAAGAGAAACACACACAGACACACACATGACAAGCAAGAGCTCAGGTTTTCATAGTGTTGAACACAAGTGGGTATTTTTCAACTGTCTGAGCCAGTGCAGAAAGGTACCCCATGCGAGTCCCCAGGATGCTGGGGGCTCAGTGGAAGTCTCAGCAGCCCGTCTGATTTCAAAGGTTGGTGAATGGAGAATACCAAGCCTGTAGTGGTGAAGGCCAGTCTCATTCATCTTTTCTGCATGTGAAAGACATTTAGAGTTGAATGATTTTCAGTCCTAGGTCTGGGAATTTAATGTAAATAAGGTGCGGAAAATGCTTTGGCTTGGCTTTAAAGGCCTGTGTGAAATGCTTCCCGCGGGGGGAATTGTGGGTCACTGAGAGGTTGCTTCTCACTAATGCCCCTTGAGCTGGTGGTGTGCAGCTTCCTCTGAAGTGACAATCAGTCAGAATGACCACTGATCTTTTGCTGCAATTATCAATGGTCTGGCAATGCCTCTCAATTTTAATCAATTTTGTTTCTGAATAGATCTTTTCTTTGTTTCAAACAAAAGAGGCAAGTGTTGGGTCAGGATGCCTTCCATCTCCCTGGCAGTCCCTGTTTTCTTTAGGAAGTGCTTTGGAGACCTTGTTCATTTTTAGGCAGGGCAGAAGGCCCCCACCCCCTTTTCTGAAAGCAAGATCCATTCTGGCTCACATTCCAGCCCAGTCCAATGTGATCACCGTCATACACATGCCAGGGGTGACCAGAGACAGAGCAGTGTTGGGAGAGTCGTGCTAGGGAAAGAGACCTCAGTGATTGGAATGAGTTAAGGTTGCCAGTTAAAAATACAAGACTGCATTTATGTAGAACACATTTATAGAATTTTGAAATGCATTTTATTAAATTCTATTTAATAGACATCTTGTACCTATGTATAGGCTCTCTCAAGTGACTGCAGTATAAATAGTTAAAGGTGAAGATCAAATAAGAGCCAACTCCATGAAATCAAGACGAGGATAGTGGAAAAAAAAAACCCAATGATGACAAAGCACTTTCTTTCATTAAGGCATTTATGTATTTGAAGATTCATTGATTTATAAAAGACTTATTCAATCCAGCTCTGTTGCCAACATTATGGTGGGGATATTAAGAAGAACAAAATAGATTTGTGTGATTGAAAATGTACAAATCAATATCATGATGCTGTATGAAAAGTATGAGAAAAATAATACAACTCTTGTTCCTAGTGTTTTTCTATCCATCACACTGTGAAAGTGTGTCCAGGAACAGCTAAGGACTCAAGTTCAGATTTTTGGGGATATATCAATTTTAATTTACCAGGAGTCATTTCTATTTTATATTGTCTTACTCTTCTGACCATATTTCAAAATAATTCTTCAAAAAATGTAATAAAAAAGGATGAGAGGAGCCACCTGTAATATAAATAAGCTTCAGTGGAACATTATCCTTAAGTATTGGGTGATTTGGGAATTGGAGGGACTGGGTGATAGTATAGCTGCTATTCTTATATCTGGTTGGCCCTAGTTTGATTCCTTGCACTATGTACGGCACCCCAAGTATCACGAAGATTGATTCCTAAGCACAGAGCCAGGAGTAAATCACCAAAGAACCACTAGTTTTGGCCCCAAATCCTGCACTGTCTTAAAGCAAATATGGACATTGGTGCTGGGAAATGTACACTGGTGGAGAGATGGGTGCTGGAACAATGTATGACTTAAATCCAATCATAAACAGGTTTGTAATGGGCTGTCTCACAGTGATTCAATAAAAAAAAAAATAAAAACAAAAAAACAAAAAGCAAGTATGGGAACTGAGTTATAGCAGTCAGTGAATTCCATAGCTGTGTAAGGAAGAAAGCAATAAAACTCCACTCAAAGTTTTCTCAAGATGAAAGGCCTTATGGCAAATTATCAAAAATTATTTTAGGGGCTGGAGCGATAGCACAGCAGGTAAGGTGTTTGCCTTGCACCCGGCTGACCCGGGTTCAATTCCAGCATCCCATATGGTCCCCCAAGAACTGCCAGGAGTAATTCCTGAGTGCAGAGGCAGGAGTAAGCCCTGAGCATCGCTGGGTATGACCCAAAAAGTTGAAAAAAAATTTATTTTAAACTATGTTCAAACATTTTGCTTACTACTTTACTTTTGATAAAGAATGTATGACCTTTAAAATCCGTTTCATGTTATCAGTGGTAACTGCTCACACCCCTCTCCTTCCCATACCACATAAGTCAAAAGAGCTCTAATAAAAATGAGGTAACTCAGTGAAAAATGCCTGCTTCTGACAATTGTCTTGACATAATCTTTGTTGGAATTCCCTAATACACACCAGATAAGAAATCTTGCTATTTTCAGATGTGAACCCAGCATCTTTGGTGGAGAGAGTTTGGAGCCTCTCTCTCTCTCTCTCTGTCTCTGTCTGTGTCTCTCTCTCTGTCTCTCTCTGTCTCTCTCTCTCTCTCCCTCTTTCTCTCTCTCTTTCAACTGAAGATATCATTTAGTTGTAATAAAATTATTCTTCTGCCTCTCAAGTGGAAATCAGATGTCCATATTGCAAATCTCACACACACACACACACACACACACACACACACACACAGCAGGAAGACACATTTACTCATCTCACTAAATCCTTTATGAAGTAATTTTATATCTTTCCTCTTACTCTTTACAGACACAAATTATGGAGAAATAAATATGAGAAAATAAGCAAACAATCAATGAGCCAATTCATGCCTGATTCAAGATCCATATCCATAGGTTATTGCACATATATTCTCAAGAATGTGTTGGTATATTGTCTTTTTAGGTGAATTGAGGAAATCAGAATGGAGAAGTGATTTGTTTAATATCACACTAACAATAAAACCATATATTTCGAGGCTAGAGAGCTAGGTCATGGACTGGAGCATAGGCTTTGCATGTGGGAGACCCTATCTGATCTTCTGTGCCCCAAGGACCCCCAGAGCTACTGGGAGCCACCATTGAGTTCTGAGCCAGAAGTTGCCCCCAAACACATCCAGATGTGGTCCCAAAACCAAATATAGAAAGAATGCAAGCTTCCATATTTTAAATTAAAAATAATGCAAAAAACAAAACCCCAAGGGTATAATATAGAAGCTGTTCTCCAATACCCCTTGTTCTCTGGACCAAGTTCTTTTTCTTGCTTCATCTTTGATCAGGACCCACTATTAATCATTATGCTTCATTCTGGCCTAGAATTCCTCCCAGTAAACCAAGATAAAAGATAACTTGAACTTTACAGAACCTGTCTCAAAGTTTGTCGACCTATGCCCCTTTCATTCAGATTCTTTATAAAGAATTGGTTGTGGAACAAGCAAATCAAATGCTGAGATACTGGTGGATGATAACGATACAAAATTATTCCATGTTAAGACTGTATTTGCATTTTATACTGGAGAAACTGCTTGAAAACTCGGTTTATCCCAAGGATAGAATTCTCTTTAGCTGCTCAGGAAGTTTTAAATAGTAGGTCAGTCAGGTTAATAATTAGATCCCAACAAGATGGCCTGCTTGTCAATTTAGCCCTGGTGCTGTGTCAGAAAGTTTTGTATTTGTCTTTTTAAATCCTAAAATTCTTAAAATACCACCCCCCACCAAATATGCTAAGTAAAGTTTTAGAAGCTTATCTCATATTACAGCTCCACCTACAGGATCAGGTTTTAAAAAGTGGAAGTTAACATTTACATTATTAATTTGAATCAAAACTGTTTTGAATCTACTGCTTTATAGACTGATAAACCAGTTATAACAACATGGCCTTTTGTGTCTTCCTTAAGTGACATACATGTATTTACTTTTGTCCACTTGTAATAATTGGCTATTAATTTTTCAGATATGTTGTGACCTGGTTGACCTTATAATGAAAATTATAATTGGACTTGGTAGTCATTTTTACAAACTAGAAAATGGCAAGTACAACAGACCTAGAATATGTTTTCACTTTTAATTAATTTTTAACTAACGAAAGTTGTTATTTTCACTTGTTTTATTAAGATATAATTGACATAAAATTACAGTAATTTCAGTTTTATACCAGAATTATTTGATGCCACAAATATTGAAAAAGTCATCACAATCAACCAAATTAGCCAGTTGAGCATCACATGGTTAACGTGTTTTTTACTGTGATGAGAAATATTCATATCCATGCTTCTGGTACTTTTTAATATGCAGTATTTACAGTATTATTAACTACAGCCACCAATGCTATATTTTTTATATACATGGGTACTTATTTTATCATTGACAATTTGTCCTTTTTTGACCCTTTTCACTCATCTATAGCCTTCCATTCACTCTACTCAGGCAGCCAAAAATCTATTATTAATGAGTTTATTTTATCTAATTTTTAAAAATCTCATTCATAAGGAATATTAAATTGTATTTACACTTTTGTCTGGTTTATCAATGTACAAGGTCCATCGGTGAAAATTTCAAATGGAAAAATTTTATTTTGTATTACTGACTCCTCTATTTATGTATACAGTCCCTAAAAAATATTATTTAGGTCAACAAAAGACTGCCATAGAGGGTGACCCGTATCTACATATAGTCTATAAGGGTAGTTGGCTATACCGTCTAGGTTTATGTTCATACATTCCTTGATGCTCACACAATGACTAAATTGTATAACAATAGATATTTTAGGATGATTCACTGTTGTTAAATAACACATACTATATACCACATCTTTTTCCATTCATCATTGATAGACATTTAGGTTATTTCCATGTCTTGGCTATTGTAAATAATGCAGCAATTTTCCTAAGTTCTATTATATTAGATATATACTATATATATCTATTATATAGTAGTTCTATTTATAATTTTTTGTAGAATCTCCCTTCTGTTTTTCCTAGTGACCCCAGAACTTACATTCCCCTTAATGGATGGGCCTCTTTATCTCCATGCCCTTGTCAACACTTCTAATTTATCATCTTTTAGGTATCACTGTATCACTGTCATCCTGTTGTTTGTCGATTTACTCGAGTGGGCACCAGTAATATCTCTATTACACTCAGCCCCAAAATTTTAGCAGCCTCTCCTTACTCGTCTTTCCCAACGATTGGAGGCTCTTTCAGGGTCAGGGGAATGAGACCTATCGTTACTGTTTTTTGGCATATCAAATACTTCACAGGTATACTACCAGGATCTCTGAGAGATATGTATATATCTTTTACTGTATTTGGGATATGAATACGCCAAGGGGAGCTTGCAAGGTTCTCCCGTGCGGGCAATGGACTCTTGGTAGCTTGTCAGGTTCTCCAAGAAGGAGAACAAGGCTATTAGATGTCTTATAAGACTCCGGGGGCAGTTTGTGAGTGTGGCTGCTACACTATTGGAAAATGGGGGGTCTGGATGGAGAAGGCTCAGTCCCAAACCGAGCAAGCTTGGAGATCTCAGCCCTCGGTCCTGCACACCTGGGTTCCTCTGTTGGTCCCTTCATGCGTGAGGTCATCCAGACGTGTGGAGAGTGGCCTTGAGCATGGCTGTAAATGGGTTTCCAGAGATCTTCACCTGTCAAGGCTCTGCTTGGGGTGGGGAGGGAGAGGCAACCCGTCCCCTCTGAGGGGCCCCAGTGAAGACAGCCAGGTTCGGGGGGGGCAAGTTATCTTTTAGGTAAGTCCCATTTAAAAATGCACGAGGTTATATCGCATTGTGACTTTCATTTACATTGTCCTCCTGATTAGGGAAATCATTTTATGTACTTATTGACTATCTGTATATTGTCCTTGGAAAACTGTTCATCTACTATGGTCATTTATGAATAATAGCTCATGTTTTTTGAGAAAGGTAGAAAACAAAAAGCTGTATTGATGGTAATCAGATGATAATCAGATACAAAAAGCTGTACTTATAAATCAGATGTACAAAGAAGGTAATTAAAGTACTATTACTGAACATTGTTGTTTAGATCAGAAATAGATTGGAACTCTGATTGTTTCATATCAAAATATATTGAGAAAAGCTAAAATAAGAGAGGTGAAGTTTACCATATTTTTCATGATGTAGACATCTAAAATTATGATAATTATTTTTCCTAAAACCTTGCTAAGGATAAAACCAATAAACATTTGATGAAAAATGAAAAAAATAATAACTCATGTTTTGTTTTTCTTTCTGTGACTGATCTGTATGTTATTTATATTTTTTATCTTAGCCAATTATTAAATGTATGGTTTGTAAATACTTTCTTCCAGCTTATAGGTTTGATTTTAATTCTGTTGTTGGTTTTCTTTATTGAAATCATTAACTATAGTTACCAATGTTGTATTTATATATATATATGAATACTTATTTTATCAATGAGAATTTGTCCTTTTTTGACCCTCTTCACTCATTCCATAGCCCTCTCCATATTCTAATGCTGCAAAAATCTGTAAAATAATTTTTGTTTTGATGCATCTCACTTGTTTTTATTTGCTGTCCTTGCCTTTTGTATCAAATCCAATCTCCCTATCCATCCCTGATAAAGGAGACAAATAGAACATTGTGGTGACTTTGTTTTTGACTATGAATTTTGTGGTTTCATATTATTTTACTTCAAGACCTCCATATATTTTTGAGTTGCTTCTAGTGTATGGTATAGAATAGTGGTACAATTTCATGCTTCTGAAGGTAGCTGTTCAGTTTTCCTAGCATTGTTTTTTTTTTGGGGGGGGGTCACACCTGGCAATGCACAGAGGTTACTCCTGGCTCATGCACTCAGGAATCACTCCTGGCGGTGCTCAGGGGACCATATGGGATGCTGGGAATCGAACCCGGGTTGGCCGCATGCAAGGCAAACGCCCTACCCGCTGTGCTATTGTTCCAGCCCCTCCTAGCATTGGTTTTGAAGAGCATTTTCTGTTGCATCTTCTTAACTTCATTATGGTAAAACAATTCGCTATGCATTCACAGCTGTATACTAATATGATAGGTTTGGGGGGGTTGTTTGTTTGTTTGTTTTGGATTTGGGGGCCATACCTGGTTGTTCTTAGAGCTTACTCCTTACTCGGGGATCATTTTTTGCAGCTGCTGAAGGACCATGTGTGGTACTAGTGATTGAACCCAGGTTGGCTGCAAGCTAACTAAGTTCCTTATCCATTGTACTATCTCTTGGACCCCTGTATCTTATGATTTGAATGATTATAACCTGAAATACACTTTGAGATAAGGGATAATTTTGTTGGTGGTATTTGAGGGTCTTACAATTATGTTAAAATTTAGGATTTATATTAATTTCTGAGAGAAAGTTTCTTGAAATTTTGATTGTATTTATAGAAATTGGTAAGTTTTTGGTGATATGTATACTCTAATTATATATTTTCTTCCAGTCCTTGAGAAGGGATATCTTTTCATTTCTTTGCATCTTCTTCATCTCTTTCATTAAAATCTTCTAGTTTGTAGTAGATATAAAACTTTCATCTCTTAGTTAAGCTTATTCCTAAGTACTTTATCTTGTAAATGTTGTGAAATAGTGATTTAGTAGTAAATGTTGAATCATCCTTACATCCATAGAATACACCTCACTTGATCACTTTGTATGATCCTTTTAATATACTATGAATTCAGTTTCCTAATATTTGAGTTGGGATTTTACTGACATTCATTAGGGATATTAATCTGTTAATTTCATTTCTTATGGTGTCCTTATATAATCTTGGCATAAGGATGAGATTGATGTCCTAAAATGAGTTTGGAAGTGTTACATTATCTTTATTGCTACAAAAGTTTGAGAAAAATTTGTATTAATTTATTAAATGCTTGTTAAAATTCAACTGTGAATATAACTGATTCTGAAGGGCAGGGTGTTGGATTACTGATTCAATTTTCTTCCTAGACATTTTCTTGTTTTCAGAAACCTGGGGGACAAAATAAAACAAAAATAAAGAACAGAGTACAAGATGAAGGAAAAAAGACCCTCAGGTATATGTAAAACTCCCCTTGGAAGATACTGGTGTTTTGGAATAAGATGGAGAGTGTGAAGATGGTACCTACCACTTGTAGGTACCAGTTATCACAATCCAAATGGGTGTTCAAATATATGCCACTACCTCAGGTGAATGCTATTAGATCAGCAAACAAGATATATTAACATAAACTACTCTGATGGCCTCTCATGTAGTGACTTTTTTTTAATTTTTAAAAATTTTATTGGGGGTTTAAGATGTATCTCTTATACCATTATTGCTTTATTTTTTAAATGAATTTTGTTAGTTGAGTCATCACTGTAGTGGAAAACCTTGAACTTTAAACTCATTGAACTTTGAGTAATCTAAACCTTTTTTTTTTTCCACGTGCCTTTTGGCCATTTGTATTTCTTTTTTAAAAAATGTTTTTAATGAATCACCACGTAGTGCCTTGATTTCTGGTGTGGGTGAATCTTATGCCAGTTTTTCCTTTAGAAAACTTGTCCAGGTTTAGTTTAACTTTGCGTCTTGTGGATACAAGCGGTATTCACATTGAAAGCTAAATAAATACCTGAGACTCCGTGAACTGCAGGTATGATACATAGAGAAGCTCCCTATGGAATCAGAAGCATTTGTTCCCAGGGGAAATGCTCTGAGTTTTGAGTTTCCTCTTACTGATGGGCCACAATGTAGTGATGGGGTTTGTGGCATGGATTCCTTCTCCCATTAGCCCCTGTTTCTCTATCACCTAGCAAGTTTTCAGTTTGTTTCCAGAGGAAATAGTGTCACATGTAGCTGAATATTTTATGTGTCTCTTGAAGGAGGTTAAGAATCCTGTATCACCATCTTGAATTGCAGGTTCCAGAGCAAGTTTTCAAACATTAAAAAAAAATTAAGCATTTATCAGCTTGCTGTTACATAACTCTCTTTCCTCTTTCCCTTCCTCACTCACTCTCTCATTTCTTTTTTCCTTCCTTTCTTCCCTTCCTTCCTTCATTTGTTCCCTTCCCCTCTCCTCCCTTCCCCTCCCTCCCTTTTCTTCCTTCCTTCCCTGCAAAAACAAACAAACAAACAAACAAACAAAAAACCAAACCCAGCTCAGAGAATTTTTGTAAAGGAGCAAAGAGAAAGAGAAAGGAAATAAACATGACTTTGTCATAATCATTGGCCACATGAAAACTCATATTCATTCCCCAAATTTGTACATACACACATGCCTGTATTTGAAGATAGACATGATTGGTTTCAGGACCCTGACTTGAAAGCAAACATGATATTAAATAAAATTATGTCTTAACATCCCCACCAGATTCTACCTTCAATTTAATGGATCAAAGTTAATACTGAGTACAGGAGATAGCAACTTACCAGATCAAAAGTTCAGATTAAAGTTTTCACTATCTTCTGGAGAGCCTGAGATTTCCCTGTCTCGCTATAGAAAATGAAGGATAGAGAATAAAAGTACCATCCTCATTCCTCACCAACCCATGCCACAATTCCAATTGGAGTTACCAGTTAGAAATATTCAGACTCTTTGTTTTCTTTTGTAAACAAAGTTCTCCCCTATCCTACCACCCTTTGAGCACTGGTTTACTAAAAGCAAGAACTCTGCAGTTCATCTCTTACAACAGCAGATTTTGGTGAGTCCAGAGTGGATGTGGGTAGGGCACTTGCCTTGCACACAGCGAACCTGGGTTTGAGCTCTGGTACCACATAGAATGGGCTGAATGGGCTGGAGCGATAGCACAGGGGTAGGGAGTTTGCCTTGCACGCGGCCGACCTGGTTTGATTCCTCCATCCCTCTCAGAGAGCCGGCAAGCTCCCCGTGGTGTATTTGATATGCCAAACACAGTAACAGGTCTCACAATGGAGACATTACTGGTGCCTACTCGAGCAAATCGATGAACAATGGGACGACAGTGCTACAGTGCTACAGTGCCAAAGTAGATGATTCAGGCACATCTGGATTTAATTTCCTTGTTAGTATATATGGGATTAGAAATTAAGGGGAAAAGCTTTTGGCAAATGGTATTTAGGAAGTTAGTTGATCCCCAAAATTAAAACACAACTTAAAAAGAAAAGAAAAGAACAGTACTGGGTAGAATAGGTAACTCTCCTTGTTCTGGAGAGTAATACTAAAAGTGAATTTAATCTCCCTGGTATAAACAGAATACTTTCTGAAGTGGATAGTGTCCCTGACACATAGGTTGTGAATAGCGTTTAGAGAAGAAATAATTGGAGCTGAGATCTTAACTACCCATGGAGTGTTGTGAGGTATATGAAACATATAAGTCATACTTTCCAGTAATCTCACTCACCCTTCCACCATTCTCCTGCACATCTTAGAGTCAGCCTATCTTATATTATTAACCACCCTGTCCAACTAATTGTTATCCCTCGGTGTGTTAAATATTCATTCACACATTAGTGTCAGTTCAAGTTGTACAAAGCGATAAGGGGGTCAAAAAGGCATAGATTTTGTAGTGGACCTTAGTCAAAAATCTTTATCACTTAGTAACATTGTTATCCTCTACATATGCACTTAATTGCACATGATTAACTTGTTCAATTTGCTCAGTTTAAGTGTATTTATACATCTGAAAAGTCATCACACAAAATCAAGATGACTTTTTGGTTTAAAAATTTTGGTTTGCATACAGCTGTGTTCAGGGCTTACTCATGATTTCGCAATTGGGATCGATGCTTGTAGTGCTCAGGGATCATATGGGGTGCTGAGTATTGACTCCATGTTGACTGTGTGCAAGGCAAGTGCCTTACCTGCTGTACTTTCTCTCCAGTCAAAAAAGAAGATAATAGACATGCACATGATCTCTCAAATTTCTTCATGATTCTCCCCCATAATATCCTACCTTCTCCTACCCCAAGGTAACTAACCCTATCTCTCACCCCCCCACCCTGAAAAGTTATATGTACTTGGCCACTAAAGATTGGTTTGCACTTTATAGAATTTCATGTAAATTAAAGCATACAGTTTTGTGGGTCTTATCATTTATGTAACATGATTTTGAGGTTTATTCATTTTTGTTCAGGAATATTATTTTTCAGTTACTAGTATTCTATAAGGATCATATTAATTTTTTTAAATTACGAATTTTCTGTTAACTTTTTATTTTGCAAAAAACTGCCAAATTAATTTCCAAAATGGTTGCACCACTTAAATTCTCACCATGTGTGTAATTGAGTTTTACTTTCAACATACAATCACAACTCTTGATAGGGTAAGCTTTTATATTTTTTTGGAATTTAATAACATTATTTTAATATATATTCTCTAAGTACCAATGAGGTACATCTTTTCATCTGTCTATTTGCTATTTATCTTCTTTAGCTGTATCACTGTATGACTGTCATCCTATTGCTCATTGATTTGCTCGAGTGGGCACCAGTAACGTCTCCAATGTGAGACTTGTTGTTACTGTTTTTGGCCTATCGAATACGTCATAGGTAGCTTGGCAGGCTCTGCCGTCCAGGCGGGATACTCTTGGTAGCTTGCTGGGCTCTCTGAGGGGGACGGAGGAATCAAACCTGGGTAGGCCATTTCCAAGGCAAACACCTTACTGCTGTGCTATCGTTCCAGCCCACAGTATATATTATTAAGAAATATTTTTCTTTTTTTGTAATGTTGTTTGGGTCAGGTTTGAATATCAGAGTTTTGTAGACTCAGAGACTAAGTTGAGGCACTCTCTTGTAATTGTCTTGAATAGTCTGTATATTGTATCCTGTGCCACTCAATGCTTACAGTCAGATAATTTCTCTAGAATGTCATCAGGCAGAAGAAGAGTTGAATTGTAGGATAACATTGGTTTGTCCTTTCTCCCTTGCCATAGGGAGCTTAGGTTTATCGGGTTATACCCATCACAGTGCTCCTGAGTCACTCCCATTCCTTTGCTTATCTGTAACCTCTTTGTGCTCTGCTTCCCCAACCAATCTATCACTTTTTCCCCCTAATCAGACTCTGTTAACTTGTAAGGTCAGATCCTTCTAGAGACACTGAACTTGTGTTCTAAGTTACATATTGTCTTTCTGTCATTTCTGTCATTTGCGTAGTTTACTTCAAAGCAACATCCTTTTTGTATAGAAACAGAAAACAGTTAGCGCTATGCTTTTGTAACTTGGGAGTTAATTGACTCCGAATGATATTTACTCCTCAGCATCTGCTTTCTCGACTTAAGTCTCAGTTGCCCTTAGTTCCTAGCACCCCAAAAGCAGGGTCCTGACAAGACCTGGATGGACCCAGAACAAGCTGTGAGCCATCCTGACATCAAAATGGGCCAAGCCAAAGCACCACAATACTTAACTGTAAGTTAAAAGCATGGTCATGGGCAAATTCTGTCATGATCCAAAAGGTAATAACTGAATTAGGACCATGTTAGGGTTAGGAAAGACAAACCTAGCCTGAGCACTGTAGTCTGAGATCTATAGTGAGATGGCCCCAGGAAAGCAATCCTATAAGCTTAATTGTATCTCTTACTGTGTCCATGCAAAATGACTAATATTATGAATGGTTATATGGTTTTTGGACTAAGGAAAGGAGAAACACACCCATAGATAAAATTTCACTCTTGGGTGGGTTGTTTTACTGAATGAGAATTTGTCCTAGAAGAAGCTTCTTCTGAGGGAAGGGCTTTACCTCTGTTGATGGTATGACCACACCTACTATAATTATTACCCCAACCCCCCATGCTTTGGAATATACTAAGGCTGTAAGAGTGGGCTGGGGGTGCAAAAACAGAAAAAGAATCAGAGAAGAATGGAGATGAGATTGGAATAAACAACAATTGATACCAACCAGTCTGGCCCTCATCCCTTCCTTCGTCTGCCCATCACCATCGGCTACCCAGGGGTGGGGGAAGCAATGTGAGACCACCAAAAGCAGGCAGAGAGAGAGAGAGAGAGAGAGAGAGAGAGAGAGAGAGAGAGAGGAGAGAGAGAGAGAGAGAGAGAGAGAGAGAGAGAGAGGACATGGCCCTTCTATTTTGTTTTTTGATTACACACTGCATATTTTTGGAAGTTCAGTTCTAGAGTTCATTTCTTTTTTTTTTTTTTTTGGTACATTTTATTTTATTATTTTTTTTTTTACTATTTCAGAATTTTTTTTGAGGGTACAGTTACAGATTTATACATTTTTGTGCTCATGTTTCTCCCTTATAAAGTTTGATAACCCATCCCTTCACCAGTGCCCATTCTCCACCACCAGTAAACTCAACATCCCTCGCCCCCCTCCCCAGTCCTTTCTCCCCCCACCCCACACTGCCACTATGGCAGGGTATTCCCTTTTGTTCTCTCTTTCTGATTAGGTGTTGTGGTTTGCAATAAAGGTGTTGAGTGGCCATTGTGTTCAGTCTCTAGTCTATATTGGGCCCGCATCATCTTTCCCCCACATGACCTCCAATCACATTTTACTTGGTGTTCCCTTCTAGAGTTCATTTCTAAAGGAAGAATATAATTTTCCTTGGTCTAAATAACAGTTATATTTCCAAACTCTGATTTCAGTGTAATGCCTTTTCTAAGCCAGCATTACCCACTGAAAAAGCCATGTGTCTTAGGCAAATTATTTTAGTTCCGATAGCCTCTCTTTTCTCCTCTGGGAAATGTGGATTAAAGGAATACTGATTGGTTGTATCAACCACCCAACTAATACAGCTTAGTTGGGTGGTTGATACAAGGTTGAATCTTTGTGAAGTGCTTTTCTATTATTGCCTTTTATTGACATTTCAAAGTCTACGCTAGTCTAGCATTAAATTTGACAGAGTCTTTAATGATGTTAACCTGGGGTTAGTGTAATTGTTATCAAATATCTTAACCCAGAACCCTTGAAGGATAGAGAGATAGTATAGCAGGTAAGGCACTTTACTTTTGCATTCATCTGACCTAAATTCCATGCTGGCACCATATTCTGTCTTGCAAAGTCTCTCTAGGAGAGATCCTTGAGTGCAGTGCCAGGAGTAAGCCCCTAACATAGGTAGATGTAGCCCCCAACAAAACAAACAAACAAACAGAAACCAAACAACAATAACAAAAGAAACCAAGCATTCCACAAGAAAACATGTAAACAAAAAAACCCTTACTATCCAGGAAGCTTATCTAAAATGGATTGCATATGTTTTTGCATCCAAACTGTGAAAATAAAAGAAATCTAAATTTACAAAGCACTTCTCTCAGGAATTACACTTTTCCACTTAATAAATGGTATGGAATTAAATCATACAAAGTCACATTTAGCAAATATTCTTCACATCACTTTGCATATGAGAGAAATAGTACATGACATAGCGCTTTGCATATAAGAGAAATAGTACATGACATATACAAGATAAAGGAACTTCCCTCCAACTGCAAAGCTGACAAGCCAGAGACACAGCATTTGCACCCACCTCTGCTTACTCAAAAGTGTGTGTCCATTATCCTGTGCTACCGTATAAGCTGAAACCTGAGGTTGGGCACACATGCCTGTTCTTAAAATAGACCAACTTCCCTCCCATAACTCCTGCTTGAACAGATCCCTGTCTGAACTTGGAAAAGTCGGAAGAAGCCTGACCTCCTTGGGAAGTGGGGTATTGTTCCTCGGCATTCCATAAACTATTTTCTAACCTTCCCACATCCTGTCACCCCAACTTCCTACCATTTGCTGGTAACTGGGAAGATTGCATGGAAACTGCAGACCCGAGGGACACATCCCTGGTCTCTTCTTCCCATTGATCCTGATGGGAGATTTAAGGCCCTTCTACACTTCCGAGGAAGCACACTCCAGATGGAGAGTGAAGTTTACAGACTCTCTCTTAAAAGAAAACAAAAACAAACAATAAATAAGTAAAACAAGGGCAGCTGAAGAGCTTCCTCCACACCCTCTAGAGCAGACACTTCGGGCGGTTCATGCTCTGGTGTAAGTGACGTCCCTTTTCCTTTCTTCTTATCACTTCCCTTTAAAGTGTGCCTGGAAGCATTGCAAAGGGGAAAGTATAAACAATGTATGGGGTGGAGATATATTTAAAGGAAATTTAGGCCTTGCATCCTGTCCTCTTAAAAATAAATAAATAAACTGGCAGGCAAGTGCTGTACGTTTTGCAACACTGTCTGGTGTGCAGCCTTATTTAAATAGTTAGATAACCAGTTAAGCTTTTAAAACTCTTAGGGCAGACTCTTTGGCTCATGTTTGAAATAACAGGCACCGAAATCCAGCTGTCTGGATTAACCTCGTATGCTCTACTGTCTGAGTGGTTCTTGATGAATTTTGGAAATTGCTTTCTTAATACTACATCCACTCAAAAGTAGCATAATATTAGTGGTTTTGTGTGTGTGTGTGTGTGTGTGTGTGTGCATGGGAGATTAAAAAACACACATAGTATGAGACTAATACCCAAGGTCAGTAAAAACAAGGGCCAGGACTGGTCCATGGTTAGAAACCACTTGCCTCAAGCGGCAGTGCGAGGGGAGGGCAGATCAGATAGAGAAGCGAACACTATGACAACAATATTTGGAAATGATCACTCTGGACAAGAAATGAATGCTGAAAGTAGGTAAAGGGACAAACATGATTATGATAGCCTTAAATTCATTAAACAGGTACTAAAATGGATCTTAAATCTTTCAGTACCTGTTTTTGGTACAAACTATATTGCCCAAGAGGAAAGAGAGAGAGTGAGCAAGAGAGAGGAGAGAGAGAGAGACAGATACAGAGAGACAGAGAGAGACAGAGACAGAGAGACAGAGAGACAGAGAGAGAGAGAGAAGAAAAGTGCCTGCCTGGCGTCCAGATACAAGAAGTCCGAAGAGTGCCAGCAAAAAGAGACCCAAATAAAAAGACTCCAAGGCATATCATAGTCAGAATGGCGGATGCTGTAGATAGAGACACAATTCTACAAGTAGCAAGGTCAAAGAGGGAAATCACATACAAAGGAGCACCCCTCAGATTTACGGCCGATCTGTCAGAAGAAACCCTCCGAGCCCGAAGACAATGGTGGGACATAGTGAAAAAACTCAACGAAATGAATGCCTCACCAAGAATACTTTATCCGGCTAAACTCTCACTCAAACTCGAAGGAACCATACACTATTTCTCGGATAAACAACAGCTCAGGAACTTCATAGACTCAAAACCAATCTTGAAAGAAGGTCTAAAGGGGCTACTGTAACACAAGGAGGAGCTCCATAAGAACAACAAATCCCACAGAAAGATGACACAAAACCACATCACAATAATCTCTCTCAATGTCAATGGCCTAAATGCACCTATCAAAAGACACAGAGTGGCTAAATGGATCCGGAAATTAAACCCAACATTCTGTTGCCTGCAAGAAACACACCTGAACAAACAGAGTAAACATAGACTCAAAGTCAAAGGATGGAAAACAATCCTCCAAGCAAACAACCCCCTTAAAAAAGCTGGAGTGGCCATCCTGGTATCCGACAACATAGATTTCAGGATGAAAAAGATCAAAAGGGACAGCGAAGGTCATTTTCTGTTTATCAAGGGATATGTACAACAGGAAGAAATCACACTCTTAAACGTATATGCTCCTAACAAACGACCGGCTAAATATTTAAAACGACTCCTAACAGACTTCAAAGAGGACATCACTAACAACACAATTGTAGTCGGAGACTTCAATACGGCCTTATCGCCTCTAGATAGATCCACAAGAACAAAACTCAACAAGGAAACACTGACTCTGAAAGAAGAAATTGAAGAGAGAGGCCTAATAGACCTATACAGGGCCTTACACCCCAAAAAGAAAGAATACACATTCTTTTCCAGTGCACATGGAACATTTTCAAAAATAGACCATGTACTGGGCCCCAGAACATACCTCAATCGAATCGGAAAAATAGAAATTGTATCAACCATCTTTTCAGACCACGATGCGCTGAAGATAGAAGCTAACCACCCACAAATACGGAAAATCAAATCAAACACCTGGAAATTAAACAATTCCATGTTGAACAATGAGCGGGTCAAGAAGGAAATCAAGGAAGAAATCAAAAGATACTTAGAAACAAATGAGAATGAAGACACTAGCTACCAAAACCTATGGGACGCAGCTAAAGCCGTGTTAAGGGGAAAATTTATAGCTCTCCAAGCATTCCTCAGGAAGGAAGAAAGGATCCACATAGATAGCTTGACTTCACGACTCAAGACCCTAGAAAAGGACCAGAGAAAGGACCCCAAACCAGACCGAAGGAAAGAAATAATAAAAATTAGAGCAGAAATTAATGACATCGAAACCAAAAAAACAATCCGAAAGATCAATGAAACAAAGAGTTGGTTCTTTGAGAAAATAAATAAGATTGATAAACCGCTAGCAAGTCTCACAAAGAAAGAAAGAGAGAAAACTCTAATAAATCGAATCAGAAATGAAAAGGGGGACATCATAACAGAAACCAGTGAGATTCAAAAGATCATTAGAGACTACTTTGAAAGTCTTTAAGCCACAAAAAAGGAGAACCTAAAAGAAATGGATGGATTCCTTGATTCCTATAATCTCCCAACACTGAAGAAAGAAGACCTGGAATACCTGAATAGACCCATCAATGTTAAGGAAATTGAAACGGTAATCAAAAACCTCCCCAAAAACAAAAGCCCAGGCCCAGATGGTTTCACTGGCGAATTCTTCCAAACATTTAAAGAAGACCTATTGTCTGTTTTCCTCAAACTTTTCCAGGAAATTGAAAAAACAGGAACTCTCCCAAACAGTTTCTATGAAGCACATATCTCCCTAATACCCAAAGCAAACAAAGACACCACTAAGAAAGAAAATTACAGACCAATTTCCCTGATGAACACCGATGCGAAGATCCTCAACAAAATACTAGCAAATAGGATCCAACAACTCATCAAAAAGATCATACATCACGACCAAGTGGGATTCATCCCAGGGATGCAAGGATGGTTTAACATTCGGAAATCAATCAACATAATCCAGCATATCAACAAAAGTAAAGATAAAAACCATATGATCATATCAATAGATGCAGAGAAAGCATTTGACAAGATCCAACATCCTTTCATGATGAAAACCCTCGCCAAAATGGGGTTTGGAGGAACTTTCCTCAAGATAGTCGAAGCCATCTATCACAAGCCTACGGCAAGCATTATCCTCAACGGGGAAAAACTAAGGGCCTTTCCTCTGAGATCAGGCACAAGACAAGGATGCCCACTCTCACCACTCCTCTTCAATATAGTACTGGAAGTACTTGCGATAGCTATTAGACAAGAAAAAGAGATTAAGGGCATCCAGATAGGAAGGGAAGAAATCAAACTCTCACTATTTGCAGACGACATGATACTATATCTAGAGAAGCCTAAAACCTCTACTAAGAAACTCTTAGAAACAATAGACTTATACAGTAAAGTTGCAGGCTCCAAAATCAATACCCAAAAATCCATGGCCTTCATATATGCAAACAATGAGGCAGAGGAAAGGGACATGAAAAAAGCAATCCCATTCACAATCGTGCCCCAGAAAATCAGGTACCTCGGAATCAGCTTAACCAAGGAAGTAAAAGACCTTTACAAAGAAAACTACATAACGCTACTCCATGAAATCAAAGAGGACATGAGGAAATGGAAACATATACCCTGCTCGTGGATAGGGAGAATCAATGTTGTCAAAATGGCAATACTCCCTAAAGCATTATACAGATTCAATGCGATCCCTATAAGTATACCCATGACATTCTTCAAAGAAATGGATCAAGCAATCCTAAAATTCATATGGAATAACAAACGTCCAAGGATAGCTAAAACAATTCTTGGGAAAAAGATGATGGGAGGCATCACCATCCCCAACCTCAAACTTTACTACAAAGCAGTAACAAATAAAACAGCATGGTACTGGAACAAAGGCAGAGCCGTAGACCAATGGAACAGGGTGGAATATCCCTACACACAACCCCAAATGTATGACCATCTAATCTTTGATAAGGGAGCAAGAGATGTGAAGTGGAGCAAGGAAAGCCTCTTTAACAAATGGTGCTGGCACAACTGGACAACCACATGCAAAAAAATGGGTTTAGACCTTGACCTGACACCATGCACAAAAGTCAGATCAAAATGGATTAAAGACCTCAACATTAGACCACAAACCATAAGGTACATTGAAGACAAGGTCGGCGAAACCCTCCACGATATTGAAGATAAAGGTATCTTCAAACGTGACACGGACCTAAGCAATCTAGTAAAAACAGAGATCAACAAATGGGACTACATTAAACTAAAAAGCTTCTGCACCGCAAGAGATACAGTGACCAGAATCCAAAGACTATCCACAGAATGGGAAAGGATATTTACATAATACCCATCAGATAAGGGGTTGATATCAATGGTATATAAAGCACTGGTTGAACTCTACAAGAAGAAAACATCCAACCCCATCAAAAAATGGGGCGAAGAAATGAACAGAAACTTTACCAAGGAAGAAATACGAATGGCCAAAAGGCACATGAAAAAGTGCTCTGCATCACTAATCATCAGAGAGATGCAGATCAAAACAACTTTGAGATACCACCTCACACCACAGAGACTAGCACACATCCAAAAGAACAAAAGCAACCGCTGTTGGAGAGGATGTGGGGAGAAAGGGACCCTTCTTCACTGCTGGTGGGAATGCCGACTGGTTCAGCCCTTCTGGAAAACAATATGGACGACTCTCAAAAAATTAGATATTGATTTCCCATTTGACCCAGCAATACCACTGCTGGGAATATATCCCAGAGAGGCAAAAAAGTACAATCGAAACAACATCTGCACATGTATGTTCATCGCAGCACTGTTTACAATAGCCAGAATCTGGAAAAAACCCGAATGCCCCAGAACGGATGACTGGTTGAGGAAACTTTGGTACATCTATACAATGGAATACTATGCAGCTGTTAGAAAAAAGGAGGTCAAGAATTTTGTAGTTAAGTGGATGGGCATGAAAAGTTTCATGCTGAGTGAAATGAGTCAGAAAGAGAGAGACAGACATAGAAAGATTGCACTCATCTATGGTATATAGAATAACAGAGTGGGAGACTAACACCCAAGAACTGTAGAAATAAGTACCAGGAGGTTGACTCCATGGCTTCGAGGCTGGCCTCACGTTCCGGGGAAAGGTCAACTCAGAGAAGCGATCACCAACTACATTGTAGTCGAAGGCCATGTGGGGGAAGGGAGTTGCGGGCTGAATGAGGGCTAGAGACTGAGCACAGCGGCCACTCAACACCTTTATTGCAAACCACAACAGCTAATTAGAGAGAGAAAACAGAAGGGAATGCCTTGCCACAGTGGCAGGGTGGGGTGGGGGGGAGATGGGATTGGGGAGGGTGGGAGGGACACTGGGTTTACGGGTGGTGGAGAATGGGCACTGGTGAAGGGATGGGTTCCAAACTTTGTATGAGGGAAGTATAAGCACAAAAGTGTATAAATCTGTAACTGTACCCTCACGGTGATTCTCTAATTAAAAATAAATAAATTTTAAAAAAAAATTTAAAAAAAAAAAAAAGAAAAGTGCCTGCCATAGAGACAGATTGGGGGTAGGGTGCAGATGGCAAGAAGGAAACTGGAACATTGGTGGTGGGAAATATAAACTGGTGAAGGGATGGGTGTGGAACATTATATGACTATAATCCAATCCTGAACAACTTTGTAACTGTGTATAACCCAATGATTAAAACAAAAGCAAAAATGAAAACAAAAACCTAAGTAGCATAACAAATAGCATGCAAGTTAGAATGACCATAGAAATGGAAGCATGTTAGAGACGTCTCAGAGAAATAATCTTATATCTACATTTTCCTTAGCTTTAATGGTATTTTTTAAAGTTGTGAAAAAATAGTGAGTCATTTAGAGATTTGACATTTAGAAAATATGAGTTCCTGAATGATAATAGCTTTTCCTTATCCATGAGGAATACAATCCAAGACTCTCAGAGGATGCTTGAAATCATAATAATGCCAAGTCCTATATATAGGATGTATATTCCTACAAAAACATACCTATGCTAAAAGTTAACTTGCCAATTATGCAAAATAAGATTTTAACAGTAATAAAAAATTATAAGGGGTTGTCAAGACATATAATTAGCACATGCTAATTAGCATGAGATTCCAAGTTTGATCTCCAAGACTATATGCCTTCCTTGGCATTCTGTGCTGTCAGTTGAAATCTTGGAGGATTAGTGACCATCACCAGGTACAGGTCTGACGACTCCTGCATTTCACTGGGCTGGCTCTGGTGGTCTCTAGCATAGCTGGATGCAAGTTCATTTCCAGACCTAAGCACTGGACCACACTAGGAGTTGTCTCTGGAAACCCAACCACCACTTTGCAGCCCTGCCTGCCACCCCAAATAAACTAATAATAAAATAAGATTATAAATATTTTGTAATAAAAAATAATGTGACTACTTGCTTTCTTTCAAAATTGTATCATACATAACAATTTTTGAACAGCAGTTTACCCTTTGTTACTGGAAACAAAGAACAAACTACAGGTAAATAGGGAACTAATGTATCATGAAAGAGTGAAAAGGGTGATCACACACTGGACTGGCAATTCTATCCGGAACAATTCTGGGACACTCAGAAGACACACTGACCTGTCTATAGGAGAGATAAGCCTCTCTCTGTTTTGTCTCATTTCTCTCTGCATTCACAGAAAAGGAGGTCAGGGGTCAGGTACCCTTTATATTATTATAATGTCTCTCACTGTTGTTGTTTTAGAGAATATTATTTGTGTGTGCCCATTCATCCATCAAAAATGGCATCCTAGGAGTTGAAATAAACTATGGGATGTTTCTTTACACTTGACACATGCTTTAATGTATATTACCTGCCTTCATCATTGTTTTTTAATTAGGCTACCTTGATCTTGGTCAATTCCTTTGGTTAGAGTACTGGGATGGTCTGGGATAGAGAAAGATATAGGCTTATCTAAGGTCAGACATCACTAGGAAGAATTCAGAGATAGTAATTCACAGCATGACTTTCATCAGATGTGAGATCACTTGCAGGAAATTATTTTGGAACTTAATGTTGATCCTATAAATGAAAGTTTCATTTAGTATTTAGTGATTGTAGGTCAGGGAGGTTGGAGAATCTGTGACACTTAGGTACAACCATGGGAGAATTGCCCTGTGTCTCATCTGCGTTTGAATTTTTCATTAGACATTTCTTTGTTGAAAAATTTATAATTCCTAACTATGGAAAGTTTTATTTAATATATATATTACATTTATTTTATAACATGAAGTTTCCATATACATGGAGTTTTTTTCAGTTGATCAATATACAGTGTAAATTCAGAGAGGTAGTTAATTTATTGAGTACAAACTGTAATGAGGCTGTGTGAGTTTGAACCTCAGTTATATTGTCAGCTATTTAAACTTAAGCCATAGTCATCACTTCATTGAGCATACATTAAAAAATATCACTGTCACTGTCACTGTCATCCCATTGTTCATCAATTTGCTCTAGCAGGCACCATTGTGAGACTTCTTGTTACTGTTTTTGGCATATCGAATATAGAGAGAATAATAAGCCATTTGTGTTCCGAGGATCTATATAAACTAACATACATAAAAGCTAAAAAATAATTTATGGCACACATTAAATGCTATGAACAACAAATTACTATTTATTTACTTCCTCCAAATTTGGCAAATTTTTCCAAATTTATAAAAATTTGTTTACTATTTAAGAAAAGAGTTGTTAGCCTCCCTATACCAGTTCTCTTATGTAGAATTATATTTTTGGTGATTTAACATTTGTAAGTATTTTATTGCTCAATGATACTTCCCAGGGAATACCTATAAAAATAATTATGTTATTTTAAATTAACTTCCATGTTACCATTTGAAATGTTTTTATAACATAATATTTACTTTTAAAAATTACATATGAAGATATCTTATGTTACCAGCGAAATTTATTTCCCTTATTTTTGTGTAATAAGAGAACCTCATTAAATGACATGAACTTTGCAGCATAATTTGAAAAACTTTAGAAGTAAAGCACGATTTGAAAACAAATTTTATAATAAATTGAAAAAATATTTATCTACACAAAAATTGGGCTGGAGCAATAGCACAGTGGTTGGGCTTTCGCCTTTCACTCAGCCAACGCCAACCCGTGTTTGATTCCTCTGCCCTCTTGGAGAGCTCGGCAAGCTACTGAGAGTATGGAGCCCACATGGCAGAGCCTGGCAAGCTATCCGTGCATAGTGAATATGCCAAAAACAGTAACAATAAGTCTCTCGATGAGAGACGTTACTGGTGCCTGCTCTGCTCGAACAAATTGATGAACAACGGGATGACAGTGACACAAAAGTTGTTCATCTAAGCATTGTTTCTAATGGAAAAACAAAATGTTAATAGAAATCTCCAAAAATGAGGTAAAAGATTACATGGAGTACCATGCAAAAGTTTAATCTGGTGCTGTAATTATTATGTTCTTAATGTTATAAAGCTTTTGAGTAAAGTTCAAGGGGATAAACTATTTTCTCTTTTTAAGACAACAGCCAAATTATCTAAGAATAATATAGAAATATTGCAAACAATTATCTCTGAGGAATGGGCTGATGAATTTTAATTAGATAAAAACCACTTGAGCTTTTCATTTTGAACGCTTCAATCATTTTTGTCATCAATCACCAGTCTGTAGTCTGTAATCATAAACTTTGTTTTTTTTAACATTACATATATGAGAGTGTGATTATAGAGCAATGATCTTTGTCTTTATGACTAATTTTACATGACATAACACCTTGAGGTTCATCCTTGTAGCAAATAACAAGATGTAATTTCTTTTATTTATTTATTTATTTATTTTTGGTCTCTGCCAGGTTCTCACATTTGCAAGTCAGGTGTTTTGAATCACACCCTTACCCCATATTTCTTATGCGTTCATGCATCAGTGGTTGCTTGGTTTGTTTCCATATATGGACTAGTATAAACAATGTAGCAATAAACACGGGGGTTCCGATGTCTTCTTGAGTTAGTTTTCACTATATTTGGATAAATACCAAGAACTGGAATTGCGTGGTCATATGATACTTCTATTCTTTCAACTTTTGGGGGGCACATCCCATATTTTTCCTTAGTGATACACTAGTTTATACTTCCTTCAACTGTCTACAAGGGCTCTTCTTTTTCTGCAACCTTGCCATCTCTCAATAGCCATTCTAACAAGTGGGAGGCACTGTCTCACAGAGAAGGTTTAAAAAGTTGGAGTGCCTTAAGTAGCTTCTTCTGTTCTTAGGAAGCAGCTCTAGACTTAGATTTCTCTCTTAGTTGTGTGTTGCTTCATTAGAGGATTTCTAATGAGATGGTGTCCCAGCTTCTCCTACCCACTTAACAGAGTGTTCTTCTTGTTTGCCAGGTGAAGAACAATCATCAGTTAACCTTTAGGGTTTCTGAAGAAGAAATTGTTCCATCTGTAGTTGTAGACTCACTGAGCATGTGGGAGGAGGTGAAATCAGAATTTCCTTACATCACCGTCTTGTCTTGAGGTGAAATTTGTTTTTGATTTGTCCTGATAGCAAAGACATATTACAGAGTTATTGCTCTGAAAAGAGATTATGTGTTTGATTATATGGAATATCATGGGTCTAGTACTTTTTTATACATGGATAGTTTTCCAATGACTTTTAAGGAAGCACTTTTATCAATTCTTGCTTGACTTTATAGCATTTTAAAAGAAGCAGCTTTGTGCATCATCAGAATAGGAGCCATATACTGGTCTTGAGTGACTGATTCACAACTTTCTGGAAGGATAATGCTTACTAATTGGCAATGTCCCAAAAGGAAAGCAGCATCTTCTGAGAAGATAGATATAAAATCTTGAGGAGATTTATCCTGCTATCTGTGTCTTGTGGCTTGAGGCCAAAAAAAAAAAGAAGAAAGCATATTTCCTCAATTCTAATTAACCAAATTTTTTATTGAGTAATAAACATTATAGCATTTTATAGACATTCAATTATGTCTCACTTAAAAAAAAATCAACATGTAGGGGTTGGAGCTATAGTACAACAGGTTGGGTGCTTACTTTGTATGTGGCTTATCTGGGTTAAGTCCCTGGCACCCTCTGTGGGCCTTGTGGCCCACCAAAAGTGCTCCCTGAGTCAGAGCCAGGATTAAGTCCTGAACACAGCTAACCGTGGCTAAAAAACAAAATAAAGACGCTAATACAAAAAAAAGTCAAGTTCCATACAAGGTGGATTTTTAATTTAATTATTAATTTAAGAATCTAGTTTGATTCAAACACAATGGAAACTACTGGATGGTTTTGGACAATTATATTATTTGAACTTATCTTGTTCAATTAGAAGACAATATCTCAGATGTGAAATGAACTCACAGTGGTGGCAATGAGAGTAATGAGACTTGGTCCAATTAAATATATTTTTGAAGACTGGACCAAGTGAATATGCTGATGGTATAGATTTGAGAAATGAGCGATAAGCCTCAAAACTGGAATTTTTGGAATCCATAACAGAAAAGGTAGTGCTAATGACAGTCATGGAGTTATTCTACTGGGTGTTTTAAACTTTTCATTGTCAAATGCCTTAGTGTAGGACTTTAAATATTCTTGTTTTGAACACTAGTGTTTTTTTATTATGGGGATTTGTGTGCTTTTTTATGAGAATATTTCTCAAATGATTTCTTTATTCCCAGCATAATTCTTAATATTCTTAATGAAATTCTTAATATTCAGATATTTAACGTACTGGTTTTACTTTCTATTTTGTTTTCTCTTTCATTCTACATCTTGGCATGCATCAATATATTTCTGGGATATTTGCCCAACTCAACTTTGTAAAGAGACTGCAAAGATAGGGCCAGTTAACTGATAAGTAAAACCTTCTAGTAGAATACACTTGCTTCCTATGAGGACTTTAAAACCATTTCTTCCGCATCAGATGTGAGGTATTTTCTATGAGGCTGTGCATATCCCTTTGCAATCTCCGGATTTCAAAAGCTTAGAATGAAGTAAAAGCATACCATAAGGGGAATGATAAGTGCCTGAAGGATTTACTTGCTTGTGGCCACAAGTTGAAGAAATGTCTACAATACTATGCTAAATCCCAGAGGTTCCTTGTGGATCTCAGAGAAATTTAAGCAAGGCTTGGTTCCTCTTACTGTGAGTTTATACACCTTCTTAAACTAAAGATAAACTTGAAAAACTGAAGAAATTATATTTCAATTGCTTACTATTTTACTATCAGGGGACGTAGAACTCTAGCTTGTTACTGTACCTGTAACTTGTACATTCAAATCTTTGAGTCACATCTTTTCTGTTTCATTTTTCTGGATTAGTTTTGTGATTTGATATGTTATGATATTCTAAAATATTGAAATCTTTATGAGTTGACTCCACAATTCATATGGCATCTTTCATTGTGAAGTACCTTAAAAGAGTGAAGAAGACATGATCTCTCACACTTTTATGGATGAATAAAAAGTGGGAAAGGAGGAAAGTAATATGAATAAATAGACAAAATTAGAAATTTAACATAGCAAGCCATTTTTTTTTTTTGCTTTTTGGGTCACACCTGGCGATGCACAGGGGTTACTCCTGTCTCTGCAGTCAGGAATTACTCCTGATGGTGCTCAGGGTACCATTTGGGATGCTGGGAATCGAACCTGGGTCGGCCGTGTGCAAGGCAAATGCCCTACCCGCTGTGCTATCACTCCAGCCCCCAGCAAGCCATTTTTTTTTCTACTTACTGCAACAGAATTTTGAGGGACTACTTCAAATTCATTAAGAATTTCATATGATTAATGTCAAGACTCAAAATGTAGTACTATATTGGTTAGGCATCAATATTTACACAAAGTAGAGGAATTATTTTTATTTCCTCTGTGTTTCTACTCTAAATTCTTTATTCTCAATGAGAAGAGCAAGAGAGAGTGAGAGTGAGAGAGAGAGAGAGAGAAAGAGATAGAGAGAGTTTATCAGTGTATCTTTGATGTCAGATAACATTTCCTTGGGTAGATAGTAATATTTTTTTCTATCTATAAAGATACATAAGTGACATCAGTAGTGAAGTGGGAGGGAAAAAAATGGATAAAATACATGTGATTGTTTAATGTCATGGCTTCATAACCTTTAGATCTAGGAGTTTGATTTCTGGTCTTAATATACCTGTACTTCTAATACATTTTTTAAAAATATTTTGCAATTCATTTTATTGTTTTTAAACTTTTTTACAAATCATTTTATTTTTCAATATGGATACTTATAAATTATCTCATTTCTAAATGAGTATTGTCATTCATGAAATGCAAAAGAAATTACATAATTCAGTGTTGTGTTCTCTAAAATAATTAACCATAAAATTCTTTGTTTATAAGATGTTCATAAAGTTATCTGGAATAAAACTTTGATAAGTTTAACTTAAGAAATGTTGATCAAAAATTGGATTGTTTTAGACATTTTAGGGAATTTAGTATGACATTTTTATTAAGAAATGGCATATGGTAAGGGTATTAAGAAATTTTTATGCATAACTACCCAACTTAACAACAGAATATTTTATATAGTCATGAGGGCTTTCTTAGGTGTTCTGCTGATGCTAATAATAATTTTCCTAACCCTAACACTTTACAAGGCATTGTAGAGATATCCATAAGGGATAGATATACAGATAGAACATGAATGTTTAGTTATATGGATTGAGTCTATATCTCAGGATTCAAGCTAGACAATCTTAGAAATGTGTACTTTTAAGCTTCAATTTCAACATAACTAGAGAGAATAAGGTCTATTTTGTGCTCTGTTGTTAGAAATACATGAAAACCAAAAGTGTCTGACCTACTTAGTATAGTTCTTAATACTTAAAAGGTGCTTAATAAGTGCTAGATCCCCATCAAAAAATGGGGAGAAGAAATGAACAGAAATTTCCTCAAAAAAGAAATACAAATGGCCAAAAGGCACATGAAAAAATGCTCCACATCACTAGTCATCAGGGAGATGCAAATCAGAACTACTATGAAATATCATCTCACACCAAAGAGACTGGCACACATTCAAAAGAACAAAAGCAACCAGTGCTGGCATAGATGTAGGGAAAAAGGGACGCTCCTTCACTGTTGGTGGGAATGCCAATTGGTCCAGCCTTTCTGGAAAACAATATGGACAGTCCTTCAAAAACTAGAAATTGAGCTTCCATATGACCCTGCAATACCACTTCTGGGAATATATCCTGAGGATGCAAAAGAGCACAGTAGAAATGACATCTGTACCTACATATTTATCGCAGCACTGTTCACAGTAGACAAAATCTGAAGACAACCTGAGTGCCCTAAAACAGATGACTGGTTAAAGAAACTTTGGTACATCTTCACAATGGAATACTATGCAGCTGTTAGGAGAGATGAAGTCATGAAATTTGCTTATAAATGAATAGACATGGAGAGTATCATGCTAAGTGAAATGAGTCAGAAAGAGCGGGACAGACACAGAAGGACTGCACTCATTTGTGGAATATAGAATAACATCACATGAAGCCAACACTGCAGGAAAGTAGATACAAGGGCCAGGAGGATTGCCCCATAGCTGGATTGCTGCTTCATGAGCGGAGGGGAGAAGGCAGAAGGAATAGAGAAGAGATCACTAAGAAAATGATGGCTGGAGGAACCAGTTGGGATGGGAGATGCATGCCGAAAGTAGATAATGGAACAAACATGATTACTCTCAGTGTCTGTGTTGCAAGCCATAATGCCCAAAACTAGAGAGTATGGGGAATATTGTCTGCCATGGAGGCAGGGGGAGCGGGAAAGGGGGGGTATACTCGGGATATTGGTGGTGCGGAATGTGCACTGGTGGAGGGATGGGTGTTTGATCATTGTGAGATTGTAACCCAAACAGGAAAGCTTGTAACTATCTCACAGTGATTCAATACAATTTTAAAAAATGATGTGTTAGATCTCTCTGTTTAGTTGCCATTAGACATTATTTTGTGTTCTAGTGAGGGGTTTGAGTTGATTGCGAATGAATACAAAATTGATAAATATCATTTTAATATGATGGATAAAGAAACAAGGAAGAAAAAAACTTCACACTTAAATATTATTTACCCAAAGGGAAATTTCTGCACTGATATGTGACCAGATGTTTCCATACTTACAGCTTTCATGATTTCAAAATCCATCACATACTTTGGATTTCATCTTTTTTGAAGTGGAAAAAGAACATTTACTGGAAATAAGATGTTGACTAGTGGTTACAGAAAAGCAGGTGTACAGACCAATTTGTCATAAAATTCAATTCTTTTCAGCCTTTCCATTTATTCTAACTTCATTATACATAAAATAGTTTACATGTTTGTTTTATATTTTTGAGCCACATTCAGCCACACTCAGGAGCTACTCCATGTTTTTTGCTCAATGGTTGCAACTAATAGTGCTCAGGGCACATGCAGTGATGGAATTCAGAATCACAACTCCTGTAACGCAAATTACGTGCTCTAACCTGTGGAACTATCTCTCTGATGTGCCATAATTTTATTCATTACAAAAAATCTGTAGACTGGACTTGGCACCTGGGTGGCCAATGTTATATCGGATAAGCAATTCACCTAATGGTAGTCTATATCTAGTTACTTATAAGGAAATTTGTTATCATGGATGATTGGCAATTATAACTGGGGCTAACAAAAGAAATTAGCAGATCAAAGAGAATAGAGAAGATAGGCAAGACAAGAAAGGTCCTTTCTTTAGGTTCCAGTGAGTTCCTGTTCTTAAATAATAATATACTCAGTACACAGAACTGACAATTCCCTGTATCTCAATTTCCCCTTTTATGTTTTACCATTTTTTTCTCTCCACACCAAAAATTCTGAGAAGCCCAGAATATCCTATGGATTATTTTTTTTCTCTAGAGCTCCTAGTTTGGCTTTCTCTAAGTCCGAAAGTAGAGATGGTCCCTAAATTGATTGCTTAGGAACGTTTACTTCAAAGTGACTGAAAGATGAAGATCAATGCAAGTTTGTACAAATCTGGACGCGCTGAGTTTGGGTCGACTTTCTCCAGCTTGCTTGTCAACAGCTTTGATGCTGTGCCAAGCGAAGCTGTCTGTAGTCATTAGTTACTTTGATGACATCAGACAAGTATTACCTGGAAACATCAGCCTGGCATTCCTGTGGAGATTCAGGTTAATCTTGGACGATCCTCTGAAAAATTTGTTTTTTTTTTTTAAGTTTTGAGGGTATTATTAAAAATTGTTGATCTAATATTTGTCTTTTATATATGGTCAAAAGCTTTATCATAATCCTTTCCTCTCTTACAAAGCCACATCCTCAAAACTGTGGTGCCAGCAACTATTTATTTTTTTGTGGAGCTTATGACCCTCCACATTTCACTTGTATAGAACTGAAAAGGAGAGCACTAGGATGATGAATTTCAAGGTTTAACCCCTTTTCTGCCACTCAGTTACTTTTCCTACTAAATTTTTAATTTAATTGAAGAATCAGAAGTTACAAAGTTATTGACAGTTGACTTTTAGGCATATAATATTCTCACACCAATCTCACCACAGGTGTCAGCTTCTTTTCACCAGTGTTTCCATGTTCCCTCCCACTATCCATCTCCCCAAACCCCGGGCTGTCATCTTGACAGGTACATTTCAGTTTGGTGCTTGTAGTTTAGATCTTATGTTTTTCGTGTTATTGAATCTGTGTTTTGGATATGTAGCTGTGCCACTCTCCCATGTTATTGGTATACCAGAGTTCCCTGACCTCTGTTTCCCCATCACTTCTCTCTCCTGTCTTCTTGCTTTCTTTTCTTCTCCTTCCATACTGGGGTCAAAGATGGCTTAGGCAACCTCCCATTCACTCCATTTCCTTATCCAGTTAATCTAGACACCACTATCAGTTACTTGTAGCCAATGTTTTCTTATCTATTACACCCTCCCTCTGAGAAATGGAATAAACTTAGATAACAAGCTAAAAGGCTTCTTTAGAAATTATAGTGTCTACTACTTTTACAACTGAAAAAAAAATCTAAAGCCTGTGCTGATGCTTGTGAGCATTGTATTCGTTTGTTTTGAAAACTTAGCGTACAGTTCCCATTCTTTCAGTACTAGTACTCTGCTATGCTATAGAGAAGCCGTTGCCGCTTTCATTCTTCATCTATTTAAAAGAATTTGATTATAGTCCCAATTTTGGGGATGAAAAATTTATTAGAGGATAAACAAAACTTGATGGTATATAGAGGGATGGTGATAGATCAAGCCAGACTAATCAGTCAAAGAAACTCAATTTAAAAATCCCCATACTGATAATTGTTGGGAAAAGAGAGATTTTTCTACAGGATGATTATGAGAAAGGTGAAGTAATTAGAAGTCATGCTCCAATCATTAGAAGAAACTCTGCTTGAAAATGGATCCAAAGAACAAGCAATAGAGCATGATAAAGGGGAAGACTGAGCGTGGATAATGTAATATGAGTCCTTGGACCCAACCCTGTTTCAAGTTAAATGCTGAAATACACTTAACCCAGCTTGGATCACAGTTCACCAACTAACAGGTTATGTTTCTGCATTAAGCAAGTCACTTGATCCTTTTAGGCCTCAATCACCCTATCTTTAAAATGATGATAATGAATAGAAATCTTCTTAGTAATGTTACTGTGATAAATAAATTATATTCACATATACTTATGATTTATATATGTGAATGGAGTCATTTATATATACATCAGTTTTCCTATAACACATAAGTAAGTATAAAGTAATTTAGATTAACATGTACTTTGCATAATTGTATATTTCTTCTGTTTTTGAGTCAGTCTGATCATTGAGGAAACAATTTAGGGGCAATTATTAAAAGCAGATCTTCAATGCTTATTTCAGACAAATTCCCCATCAACACACCCAGTTATATTATAAAGTACAAATATTGGATGGTACACAGGATGGTCTGTGCATTCTCTGAGTCCAGTCAAGTTATGAGTATTTAGTCATAGAAATTGTTGCATTTATATTGTTCAGTATAACAATGTTTTGGGATACAGAGATTTTATTTCTTAAGAGATACACTCTTTAAAATAAAGGTACTCTCTAAAGTATGTAGGACACCACTTTATACTCTCTTACAAGTTTTCTCATTACCCCAAAGTAGTACTATTTCTATTATATATGAATTGACAAGTTAACATTTGGGTCTGGGTTTCTAGTACATTAACTTGTAATTTTGAATATTCCCAGACTTAGAACATAACCTACAAAATCATTGCAAATATTGCATTTTACATTGGGAGAAAATATAAAATACCTATAATTGACTTTATAATTATCCAGCAAAAATCACGAAACAAGGTAAAGTATATCTAAATACTAATAACTGTTGCCCAACTGAATAATGGATAATTGGGAGTGTATCAGAAAAGGCTCACAGATTTCTGAATATTTAAAAAAATTATAATGCAATTTTTTATTACAGTTGTTCACATAATCAATATTTCCTACTTGAATTTGATGACAATGAATATATCTGTTTTGTTTATTGAGTTATCTCAGCAGCTGCATTATGTTGTATAGCACTGTAGCACTCTTGTCCTATTGTTCATGGATTTGCTCGAGAAGGCACCAGTTACATCTCCATTGTGAGATTTGTTGTTACTGTTTTTGGCATATCAGATACGCCATGGGTAGCTTGCCAGGCTCTGCCGTGTGGGCGGGATACTCTCGGTAGCTTGCCGCGCTCTCCAAGAAGGACGGAGGACTCAAACCCAGAATGGAGAACCAGGGTCAGCCGCGTGCAAGGCAAATTCCCTACCCACTGTTCTATCACTCTAGCTCATTATGGTGTATGGTCAATAAAATTAAAAATTAGCAAACTAGGTCTTGACAATTGTGGGTAACTTTATACTAGGTATAACAATGGATTGAATCTGTAAGTGTCCAACTATGGACTCTTGTTATCAACCATTGTTTCATAGACTGATAGCTTCCAACTGTTATTCTCAGAGGATACCCATACGAGGGGATCCCTCTCAATGGATGTGGACAGAACTGCTAGGTCAGTTCAGTAGTCCTGAATTGATAATTAACAGAAGCTTGAAGAGCAAATGTTTTAGCTTCTTTGCTCCTCATGTGGAATAACTGGGAAACTTAGTTCATATTAGTATAGTGTCATTGATTCCCAATTACCCTTAGCAGAACCTGTTCAATAGTCCATTTTGCAGAGTATTCTCTGCCTCTTCTTACATCTTCTCTCTATGCTTCCTGAAATACTTCTAAAATAAACTATTCAACTTCAAATGCTTATCCAAGATTATTTCACAAGATAATTTAAAGCTGCAAGGGAAAAAAGATTGAACTTTGAAAATGTAACAAACTAGATGGGAGAGATAGAACAGCAGGTAAATCACTTGCTGCACATGCAGCTGATGCGGTTTCAATTCCCAGAACCATATAGGCCCAACCCCTACCCAAGTCCCATCAGGAGTAATTCCTGAGTACAGAGTCAAAAGTAAGCCCTAAGTAAGCTGGATGTGGCCCCCAAAACTAAAGAAAACAATACCATGGAGTAGATATAAGGAAGAAAAGGACAGGTAAACTTTCTAGCTAGGATGAACATAACTTGGTTGCTTATTTGTGTGGGATTATTAAGAAGCTGTTATTTTTCCCTGGGACAATTCATGAACTATGTACTTTTGACTACGTCACCAGGTAGTCTGAATAAAACCTCATGCTCAGTACTGACTTTATTATTTATAGAACTAAATAACTCGGCTATTTCATTCTCAACCTCCTTTCTGCTTTCTCGATAGATATATTTCTTGGTGCTGCTTTTTGAATCATCAGCCAAATATTCTTTTCCTCTCTGCATGGTGACTTTCCAGTACAGTAAATACATATGCTCTTCCCTGTGAGCCAAATCTAAATTCATTTCTGGCTTCTTAAAATGCCCTTGGATGAAAATAGACATTCCTCTCTCCTGCAATCTTTGTGTATTCTTATTCATTAGACATGCTATGTTAAATCCATTAATGGAGCAGTTATGCCTCTGAAGCTCCTAAATTGTAACCATCTAAAAAGAAAGCTCACAAAATGAAACATAAAGATGTGGAAAAAATTAAGTTGCCTTCACTATTTATTTTCTATGGGGTACAATGAAATCTGCTCAGTATGACAGCGAAGACCCTCAAAGACTCAAGCTTCAAAAGTAGTAGGAAGAATCAAACAAGCCTCAATATAATTTCTAACTGCTTTCACCACCTTCCCAGGTGGTTTGTAATCTATGCCCTGTCTTTCATTATCTCTTCAAACTACCAACAGTGCAAAAATCCACAATAACACCTAAACCCTGGTTTTTTCAGGCAAATAAGGAGCTCGTTTTTCATAAAAGAACCATGTTAAAAAGATGAATGAATCTAACAATGTGGCTTTATAACTTAGCACATATTTCAAAAATACTCTTGCGGAATTACTCATATGAATTAGCCACGCAGGTGTGAAAATTTAGTCATCATCAATTTCTCTCACTGAAGCTCTTCCCAGAGGTCTGCCTAAAATCTACATGAAGTTTCCTCAATTTTTTTACTGTCATTTACATTCCCACTTTTTTTTTGCCTATAAAGAGGCCTATTCACCTATTTAATTCATTTTATATTTTATTATTATTATTTGCAATGCTGGAGATCAAACCCAGGTGGCATGCATATAGGAATGCAATGGGTCCTCTTAGTCTCTTTCTCAAACAATATAGTAGAATGCCTATACTACATTCTACTGTGTCTCAATCTGATTAGGTATATTTTTATCGATTCAGTATCTTGAATCTCATACCTTCATCTTCACAAAACCTGGAAAGTTTTCTTAAATTTTCTGAATCCTTACTTTTATTCAAACTTCCTTTTATGGTTAGAGTTGCAGCATGGGGCTAAGGATTGTATGCTTGCTGGCTAAACCCACTTTAATCCCTGGCACAGCGTTGCATGATCCAAACTCCTTACCCCACAAAACAAAACAAAAATACCCAGAGCCCTTTCCTGTAAGTTGTTCTCAAATATATGTTTAACAATGGTTTATATGTACTCAAAATAGAAATCATATTTTATTCAATTTTTCATAATTATTTTTAAGCTGTTTGCACAATACTCCAAAGCTTCTCTATGTTATAAATATTATCATAGAGTACTCCATGATAGTATTTTTAAATAATTTTGTTTTTTCTACTTCTTGGTGCACTTTTTTTGAGGAGGCATATATGGCTTCATTAGTTTCAAAATTACCACTTGGCAAATTTGATCATGGAAATGGTACTAGAACTTTGGTGGTAGCAGCAAGTGAGACTTTTACACTCAGAAATGTGAAGTTTTATTCCCTAAATTTATGTCTGTTTGTAAGCCAATGATAAACCATTAAAATTTTAAAAATGCATATAAAATAAAACAACACTCAGTGCCTCTAAAACAGATAAACAAAAAAAAATCCCTTCAACCTTAGAGCCATATTATCTCATAAAATGGAATTAGTAAATGATATGCCCCAAGTGCAGTTATGAAGAAGAGTGGAATTTTCTTTGATCATATATAGTTTTCTTTGGTCATATATAGTCATGTTATATATATTTAATAACATTTTTACTTTATATGTGACAGTAGTAACCAAATTCTAATTGTTAAATAACTCATAATAAATTGCAAATGTGCCACAAAAGCAGCTAGGATGGCCCAGTTCCTCCTTGAGGATGCACTCCTAAATGTACAAGTCAGTAAACTGAAGAAGTCCTCTTTGAGAATAACATATACTTTAGGATGCCAAAGGATGCATTTCTCAGAATATACTCCCATCTGAAACAACACAAGGCTGTGCATGAGAAGTCTGCTAAGTCTACTAACACTTCTGTAGTCAGCTAGTTTCTCTTTAGAGAAGAAACAATTGCATTTTGATATGAATAAACAGACAAGGTTGGGGGAAAGGAGAGGGGGGAAAAAAACCCAGAGAAACAGACTTTTTGGGCAACTACTGTGCTGGATTGTTTCTGATATGACTCACTCACTGAATCCTCCTGCCATTCATGTTTGGGTAGTCATTCCCTTCGAATGTGGGTTGGATTTCACTACTTCTATTGGATAACATGGCAGAAATGATGGAATGTCATTTTTGTGACCAGAGGCAGTTAATGTCTCTTTTGCTCATATTATCTTTTGCTATTTTATTTGTGTTATTTTATACAATGATTTATAACAGGTTCCTGTGACAAGGAAACAATGAAAACTTCCAGCTAACAATATATAGGAGATCAATGTTTCAGTTCAATAACTTGTGAAAAGTCAAATATTGTCAAGAACCATGTGGATGATCCTAGAAGCAGATCATTCTTGGGTTGATTGATCATTCCTTGCTGATTTCTGGTTGACTGCAGTCTCTGAGAGGCCAACACCAGAGAACTCAGTGCATCTGTCCAAAATTCTTGACTTATTAAACTGTGGTGCTCAATACTGTTGCTTCAAGCTATTATACTTTGGGGGCCACTTATTACACAGAAATAGATTTTTGTAAACCAAGACATTTACCTTTGAAAATTATGTCCATTATGTTCAGACTAATAATGTGTGTATATGTATAATTATATATATGTATATATATATATATTTACCTTGGTAAGTTGCTAATGGCATTCTGTCAATAATAAGAATTGTTATTTACCTTATCCTCTTATCCTAAGTTTTTATATTTTGGTACTTTGGATAAAGATTGTTAGCTCCTGAGAACATGCCTTATGTATTTATCTGTATAGTGCTGGTGCATAATTGTGTAAAAACAAAAACCTTTATGGATAAAAACTTAAACTTAATCTTGCTGAAAATGCATAAATGATGGATTGCCTGCTTGTTCTGGCATTTATGTGGTAGTAATTATTTTTTTCAATTCTACCAATATAAACAATGAGATTCAAGTTGACATTTGCTCAAGGGCACACATCCAGCAAGTGTTAAAATCAATGTAAAGCCTTGATGTACATTGTCAAAATTGTCAAAAACCAAGCATTTTTCCCAAAACCAAAATTCTTTGACAGTAACTCTCCATGGTTAATTACCTGAAGAAAATTAAAAAAAACTTTGAAGAATTCTGATTGATCTTATGTGACACAACCTGAGCTCTGGGATCTCTGCCCTCATTTTTATTGAGGTACCAAGATTTCCCACACTGCTAATGGTAGTTTCTGCATATAGCATTCCAACACCACCTACAACCTCAGAGTGCCTGCTTCTGTCCACCAGTGTCCCAGTGTCTCATGTATCTCATCCATTCATTCGTCCCTCAGTACACCTCACCCATAGGTAAATTCAGTTCTGTAGATTAATTCTCCTATTCTGTTGTCTCAGGCCATTTGTTTCTCCCATACTACGTATCTTTATGTCTCACAAATGAGGAAGGTCATTCTGCTCCTCTGCTAACTGACTTCGCTCAGCATGATCCTCTCTAGAGCCCTGGTGTTTCTGAAAGTTTTCCAGATGACTTTAACTACATAACCAAATTTGACAACTTTTAGATCATACACACAATAAACTCTCCCAAACTCTGTTATATCGAATCCAAAACTCAAAATAAAGGAAACTTAATCCATTTTTTTAAAAAAAAATCAATTCACCAAAGCAGAAACAGCTGTTAAGTACATGCAATAGAAAGAATTGTTCTAGATAATGATGATAAAGCATAAGTGAAAATAAACTGTGTCCTTGGGTTTCAGTGACATTGAATAGAAGAAAATATTTATTACTGACAAGCAAACTAATTAGTAGTTTTTCCCCACATCTTATATAGTTATATAATCAGATCCTAATGTAGTAGAGTAGATTTAGAAGAGTAACTAGAGTGAAATTATTTTGCATACACTGAAATTAAATCTTAGGAACTGACTTGCTATAGTTCAAATAGTGGATTAGTTGCAGAATTGGGGTTAATCCCAATGTTTAGACTTTATTTAAATGTCTTCAGATCAGAATTCTCTATATATTGGTATGCGCATATTTACATAGAGATGGATATTGAGATTAATAGATATGTGCATATCTATCTACCTATCTCTATATATATCTATGTCTATTGATCTATATCTATGTCTATCTATCTATCTATCTATCTATCTATCTGTCTGTCTGTCTGTCTATCTATCTATCTATCTATCTATCTATCTATCATCTCAGCCACCTCTCGTATATCCTAGTCATTAATTTTACTCTATTTCTTTGTATTTTTATCACCAACAAAATGTATATTTTTATCACCAACAAAATGTATATTTAGTTTCTTTCCTTATTTCTGTCTTACTCCACTAAAATGAAAACTGTTTCAGGGAATGATATCTCCTGGTTTCTTAAGGTAGTTGATTCTTTGTGGCTGATCCTTAATAAACATTATCTAATTCAACATAGAATGATTAGTCATATCTTAGTTGATGAATTGTCCTAAGAGTCAAGAGTTTTGGTATCAAGGATTACACTAAAGTGGAACTTTATTGGTTCATATAGTAATTTTGCTTATACTATTTTCAAGAATCTTCATAATCCTTCCCATATTAGCTGCACCAATTTACATTTTCAATACATAAAATACCAGGTTTATATCCTCTGTCTTTTTCTGGGTATTTTTCCAGGAGCATAAAAAACATTTATACACACATACATATATATATAATTATATATATACACACATCTATGGTCATTGTAGCACTATTCACAATAATCAAAGTATAAAAACAACATGAATTCAAAAAAGGATGAATGGAGAAATAAGATATGGTATATACACACATACATATGCATATATACTCGGAAATAAGAAAAAAGAGCCTTGTTATTTTCAGGGGCTGGATAAATAACCAAGCACTTTTAATAGGATAAATAGGATAGATGGTAAGATACTTGCCTTCCATGTAGCCAAATTTGTTCTGAATCCTGGTCCCCCAAGCACTGACAGAGGTTACCCCAATGATTGTATTAAGAATAGCTCCTTAGCCTGCTGAGGGTTGTCCCCAAAACATCATAAAGAGTTTCTTAATTTTAAGTTATCATAACCTGTTTCCAATGCGAATATGTGTCACTATGCAGTTAAGAAAAGTTGCTTCTCCAGATTTTAGTAAAAACACAATGTTTTAGGAATAGATCTGATGTCAAATTATTTAATTTTCCTCAAATTTTCCTTTATATTCTAAATCCCTGATCCTGTCTTCTGTCTTATTAGGTGATTTCCTTTCTCACCTTGAGGGGAAAAAGACTCAACTCTTGTCTTAAAGTTTATGTTGGGGAAGAGACTATGAAACAATGTTGGAAGGTTGTTATCTGTTGGTGGGGATGGTATAGTGGCATTGCAAATATCAAACAATAATATGGGAACTGTTATAAATTATGTTATTTATTAAAAATGGGGGAGTGCGGTTTCACTGCTAGAACTCATATCTAAAATTAAAATTTATACTTATTCCTTTTGTTATCATGATGAATAAATAGCATTTGCAAAATTTAATGCAATGAAATTTCAACAAAAATACTTTTTTTTTTTTTTTGCTTTTTGGGTCACACCTGGAGATGCACAGGGGTTACTCCTGACTCTGCTCTCAGGAATCACCCCTGGAAGTTCTCAGGGGACCCTATGGGATGCTGGGAATCGAGTGCAAGGCAAATGCCCTACCCGCTGTGCTTTCGCTCCAACCCCTAAAAATACTTTTTATAAACACAAATTTTGTAATTTGCTGGGTCATGTGTGGATCTTGCAGGGATAATTTTAAGTGTATGAATAAATCAGAAAGGAAAATACAAATGTCTTGTCACTTCACTAACTTCTGCAACAGAAAGCCTCAAAATGAAAACAAACAACGAACAAGTAAAAATTTCAGACTCTAATATCAGAATAGTTTTCAACTATTTCAAACTTGGTTGAATAGATAGTGGGGAAAATAGTTAGTGTAAAGCTTGAAATGATGCAATTTCTGGCAGATATTTCTCTGGACTTAGTTACTAAAATGCAGAAATTCAAAACCGTGAGACTGCTAGTGCGGCCTCATATATGCTACCTCATATCTCTTCATTCTCAGCAATGGAAAAAGAAATATCAAATGCTTCTTTTTCAGCAGGTCCGACTTTAGAGAGGAGAAACTCCAAACAATAATAGTGAGGTTTTTTTGAAATATTGAATGTAATCAAAGTAAAGTGAAAGTAAAGTGAAATTTATCAGTTACACAGGTGGGGTGGGGGGCTGGGGAGGTGGGGGGTTGGGGGGAGGTATACTGTGATTCTTGGTGGTGGAACATGTGCACTGGTGAAGGGATGGGTGTTCAAGCATTGTATAACTGAGACTTAAACCTGAAAGCTTTGTAACTTTCCACATGGCGATTCAATAAAAAAATAAATTTAAAAAAATCCAGAAAAATCTAAAAAAAAATAGTGGTAGATATTAACTGTACATATGGTGATGAGAACAGTGTGGTATATATATTATATATATGTATATATATAATTGTCAAGATAAGAAACTACACAAATAATATCTATATAGGGCTATATATCTATTATGTATAGATATATAATATCTATATAGGGATTAGAATAATTTTAATTATTCTAAGTATTAAAATTTATGCAATAATATATAATTTTGACTAATGATAACAAAATGATATTTAAACATGAATATGAATGGTCAGACTTCTTTGTCAAAACCCTGAATGAATGATTTGAGGCTCTTCCTGTTCTTGGAGCGAGCAGATATCATTAGGCTACACTAGCACTTGACAGGTACAAATGGAGACGTTACTGGTGCCTGCTTGAGCAAATCAAAGATCAACAGGATGACAAGTGATACAAGTGACAAACATGAATAAGAAATTAAATCTGATAAATCCTAAAATTTCTTCCAAAATTGAGTCTATAAATTAAAATATTTTTTCTCCAGAAGTCTCGTGGCTATTATAATTTTCATGTATTCTTTGAATAATCATTTAATTCATATAGTATTTTAATTTATCTAAGGCATATTTGAGAGACTGGCTTCAACATGTTGGATATGGTTATTGCATGAATAATACAAGACTACTGTTACTATCTTGAGTCTATCTCTCCACTCCTGATAGCCCATCTTCCTCCAAGAATTTTCCTACACTCAACTTTTCCTTATATGATTCTTTGAAAAGCATAAAAATCTAGGATGATGACTAATGGAAGCAAATGCATTAAAGGCACCATTTTGTCGTATTTGAGGTTTCAAATTTCTTTGAAGAACAACTTATGAGAAAGCCAAGAACATATCTTGGTTTCCCAAGGTTCTAAAATAAAGAGAAAAAAGACATTCTTAAAATTCCTTTCTTTTCTCTTGCACTGGGGTGACTTGGAATTATAATATAACCTAGAAATTCTAGTCAGTTGCTCTGGGAATTATACGAGGTAAAATGTCAAATAGAGAAATAAATACTGCACCACCTCACTAATCTGTAGAGCTAGCTCAGTATTGAAGCAGAATGGTGATTGCCAATGATGAGATGATGAGACGTTTATTTTAACAAATTGAAGACACTTCCAGTTATATGACATATCACTTTTAGTTATGTAAGGCACAGTGTTCATCACTGTCACTGTACCACTGTCATCACGTTGTTCATCGATTTACTCGAGCAGGCGCCAGTAACGTCTCCATTCGTCAAAGCCCTGAGATTTTAGCAGCCTCTCCTTACTTGTTTTTCCCAATCATTGGAGGCTGTTTTCAAGGTCAGGGGAATTAGACCTGTTATTTGTTACTATATTTGGCACATCGAATATGCCACAGGGAGCTTGCCAGGCTCTTGCGTGTGGGTGGGATACTCTTAGTAGCTTGCCGGGCTCTCCGAGAGGCATACAGTGTTATAGGATAGTTAAAAAGGCTGTATTATGTATTTAAGAGTAGCTAAAAAAAGAAGATTCTAAAAGGTTTTTTTGTAAGGAAAATATTTAACCATATTTCTATTCTATTTACATGATTAGTCCTATCATTTCCTATAATACATTAATCTATCTTCTAGCTATATGAATTTTTCTCTTCTGGAATTTAACATAAATGTAATCATACAACATGAATGTAATCATGCAATGTCTGATTTCTTATGTCTGACTAACTTTACCTCTTTTTAATATATCCAGAGATATACTTTAATATATACGTCTAAGCATTAGAATACACACATATTTTCATCATTTTTATAATCAATTTCTATCCCTTGGTATGGCTATGCTGCTTTATCTGGACACTCATTAACTAGTATTTGTTTTACTAAATTTTTTATAATTGTGAAAAAGAATGTAATGACAATTCTCAAAAAAAAAAATGAACTGAGCTTCTATATCCAGCAATCCCACTTTTTGGCTGCTAGCACAAGGGCCCCCAAAATCCCCATTCAGAAAAGTGGGGATTTGTGCTTTTATCTTCACTGAAACACTATTAACAATAGTCAAAATCTGGAATCAACCCAAGTGCCTAAGAACAGATGACTGGATGAAGAAACTATGGTACATAAACACAATGGGTTACTACTTTACTATCAGAAAAGATAAAATCATACAACTTGTTGCTAAATGAGTGAATGTGAAAAGGATTATCCTATGTGAAATCAGTCAGAAGGAGAGGAAAAAATATAGAATAATATCCCACATGTGTAGGAAGTAAAGAAACAGCAAGAAAATAATAAGTATCTAAAGACAACAGAAACTGAGAACTGGTCTTCATTTAGGAAGCTTAACCACAGTGGGGGGCAGGGAGAATGTCCAAATTCAGTACATCTTCAACATTTGTTAGTATCTATAGGATTATAAGCATGGAAGTGTGTGTGCATGATATTTCATTGTGGTTTTGATTTACCTATACCCCAAATTAATGTTGAATATTCTTCCATGTGCCTATTCATCATTGCACATCTTTCAAAGAGAAATTTCTAAATTCTTTGCCAATTTTTTAATAGAGCTATGTTTTTATTTTGAGTTGTGTAAATATTTTAAATATTCTGGATATGAATTCCATGCCATGCATATAACTTGCAAATATTTTCTCATTTTGTTTGGGTTTTCTTACCACTTACTTGTGATGAATTTTATTTGAGGGTGACGCACACATTAGAGCTCAAAGGCTATTTATTCCTGGTTCTGTGTTCAAGATTGACCTCTGGGGGAATATATGTGATGCCAGAGATGTTTTAAAATGTATTTATTTTAAAATTAAATCACAGTGGGATACACAGTTATAAATTTACTCTTGATTGGGTTTCAGTCATATAGTCTCATGTAATAGAACATACAATGTTCCCACACCCTTCCTTTCATCAGTGTACATTCCTAACCACCAATGTTCTCAGATAATGCCAGGGATTTTAACCAGGGTTGGTGGGATATAAAGCAAGTGCCTGTACTCCTAAACGGGCACACTGACCCTCATGTGTATAAAATACAATACCCAATTGTATTTTAAAAATAAAAAAGTTATATATTTTTCCTTTGAATCGTATTTTAAAAGTAAAAAAGTTATATATTTTTCTTTTGATAAATGTACTTTTGGTGTTCCATCTCTGAGGCTATTGGCTGATACATGATCTATTATAACAAATATTTGTTTCTACTTTTTAAAGAATTTTATACTTTCTGTTGTTACATGTAGGTCTTTTATACATTTTGTTCTTATTTTTTTTTGCATCTGGATTGAAGTGGAACCTGAATTTATTTCTTTTTATGTGGATATCTTGCTTTCCTCTCCACTCTTTGGTGACGTGGCTTTTTATCATGAAATTGGCTTGCTCTCTTTTTGAAAGCCAGTTATCTGTAACTATAAGGGCTTGTTTCTCATGCCCAAATTACTAAATTTTGATAGCTCAAGATGTTCTTCCTTTTTATATATTGTTTTGGTTCTTTATGACTCCTTTTAATCCCATATGAATTTTATGATTAGAAGCCAATTCTTTTAAATATTGTAGTTGGGATTTTACTAAATATTAAAGTTCAATTAGTAATTCAACTGAAGTGTAATATCACAGAACTATGAAGTTTTCTAATCTACAAATATGCACTGAATTTTACTCTATGTCTTACTTAAGTTTCTTTAATGATGTTTTGGGGAGTTTGTTGTATGAATCTTACACTTTGTGAAATTATTCTTAAGTATTTTATTATTTTCATAGTTTTTGGTGTAAATAAAATTGCTTTCTTAGATAAAGATGGAGGTTCAGTATGACTGTATGTAGATTAACCTAATTTTTATATTAATTTTTTTTCTTCAGCTTCACTGTATCACTGTATCACTGTCATCCTGTTGTTTATTGATTTGCTCAAGTGGGCACCAATAACAACTCCATTCTGTCCTAGCCCTGAGATTTTAGCAGCTTCTCTTTACTCAGCCTTCCCAATGGTGCCACATTGGAGGCTCTTTCAGGGTCAGGGGAATAAGACCCATCACTGTTACTGTTTTTGGCATATTGAATATGTCACAAGGAGCTTGCCAGGCTCTGCTGTGTGGGCAGGATACTCATAGTATCCTGAGCTTGCTGGGTTCCCCGAGAAGAACTAGACAATAAGAGGTCGTGCATGCTTCTGCTAGCTTTGTTTCTGCTAGCCAATATCTAGTCTCTGGATATTGGCCTTTGATGGAATTACTTGGTGGGGGTGGGGGGGGTGCAGTTTGTGGGTGTGACTGCCAAGCTACTAGAAAATGGGGGATCTGGGTGTGGGAGGCAATCTGAGCAGGTTTGGAGATCTCAGCCCTGATTCCCGCACACCTGGGTTCCTCTGCCGGTTCCTTCATGCGTGAGGCTCCTCAGCTTAGTAGAAATAATTTGTCATTCTAATAGTTTTGGTATTCTCTTTAGGAAATTATCTCATCTGCAAATATAGATTGTGCTGATTCTTAATCTGGATGTACTTTCTCTCAGATTCTATCCTAATGGAACAGATTTTAATCTCGAGAACAATGGAATTCAATTGAATTGGCAAGAGTAATCTCTTGTTGCTTATCTTAGATGGAAACTATTTAGTCTTACTATTTAGCAGACACTAGCTATAAGCTTTTAATAGATCCCCTTATCAGATTGAGAAAAAAAAACTATATTCCATACTTTTGTTAAGTGTTTTGGGCATGAAAGGGTATTGGCATGAAAAGATTTTGGCATCAAAGGGTGTTAAATGATTTTTCTGTGTCTGTTAAAAGTATCATGTAAATTTGTTCTTTATCTGATTAATATAATATACTATGTTAATTGATTTTTACATGTTAAAACAATCATTATAGCAGATATAAATCCTACTTAGTCATGGTTTATAATATATATATATATATATATATATATATATATATATATTTGCTTTTTGGGTCACACCTGGCTCTGCACAGGGGTTACTCCTGACTCTGCGCTCAGGAATTATCCCTGGCGGTGCTCAGGGGACCATATGGGATGCTGGGAATCGAACCCGGGTTGGCCGCGTGCAAGGCAAACGCCCTACCAGCTGTGCTATCGCTCCAGCCGCAGTTTATAATATTTTTAATCTGCCACTAAGTTTGTTTTGATAGAATTTTGTTGAGAAGTTTTATATCTATATTTACAATAAAAATTGGTGTGTGGGTTTTTGTTTCTTGTGATGTTTTCATGTAGTTTTAATACTTAGATGATGCTATCTTTGTATAATGAAGTGGAATATATTCTCTCCTATTTTGAATAGTATGTGAATAAAAACATTAATTTTTAAAATATGTGATAAATTCATCCTTCATTCATTACATGCTTTGTGTGAGGCTATCCACATTTTCTCTTTTTTCTGAATCCTTTTGATAGACCTACCAAAATGGTTTTGTTTTCATTAATGTATTCCTTTATATGTATTATCTAATTTGATGGTATGCATTGGTCTATATAATATTATTTATTCTTTTTTATGTAAAACTTACTGTAGTGGGGTCTTTTTGTTTTTTTTATTTTAGTAGAGCAATAATGTAGCAAGTAGGGATTCACCTTGCACACGGCCGACCTGGGTTTGATTCCTCTGCCCATCTCGGAGAGCCTGGCAAGCTACCGAGAGTATCTCGCCTGCAAGGCAAAGCCTGGCAAGCTACCTGTGGGTATATGATATGCCAAAAAGAGTAATAAGATGTCTCACAATGGAGACATTACTGGTGCTCGCTCAAGCAAATTGATGAGTAACGGGATGACAGTGACAGTGACAGAGTTCTTTATTTATTGGTGAGTATTATTAGAAGTTAACTCATTTTGATGGTCTTTTAAAACATTTTTTATTATAATATTATTATTAATATTTTTATTACTTTGTTTTATTTATTCCTCATTTGGGTTTTATATCTCTACCCTTCTTTTGTTTAGAGGTTAGTTTGCAATTTCTTCAGTTTAGTTATGTAGTTTGTGATATTTGCCTGAAATTATAATCTTCTTCATGTGATTTTCATACAGGTTTGTAGAATATATATTTTCTATCCATGAAATTGTGTGTGGTTCCTTCGAGTTTGAGTGAGAGTTTAGCCAATAAAGTATTCTTGGTGAAGCGTTCATTTCATTGAGTTTTTTCACTATATCCCACCATTGTCTTCTGGCTTAGATGGTTTCCTCTGATAAGTCTGCTGTGAATCTAAGGGGTGCTCTTTTGTATGTGATTTCTCTTTTTGATCTTGCTGCTTGCAGTATCATATCCCTATCCATGGCATCCATCCTTCTGACTCTGATATGTCTTGGAGTCTTTTTATTAGGGTCCCTTCTAGCTGGCACCCTTCTGGCTCCTAGGATCTGAACATCTGCCTGATCCAGCTCTGGGAACTTTTCAGCAATGATTTCTTTAACTGTGGCTTTCTCATTAGGGTTGCCTCCCTATCCTTCTGGAACTCCAATGATTCTTATGTTATTCCTCTTGGCATCATCCCCTAGGTCTCTGATTTGCCCTAGAGCTATTTTAAGATCTTTTCCAATTGTTTGTTGTAGCCTTTGGGATTTTTGTTGCTCATCTTCAAGCTCACTAATTCTCTCTTCAGCTGCAGCCATTCTACTGTTGAGGGCTCCAACTGTGTTTTTTATTTTGTCTACAGTGTCTTTTATTCGTGACATTTCTGAATGTAGCTTTCCTATTTCTGCTCTCATTTTTCCTGTAATTTATTCGCTGACTCCTCCACCGTTTCTTTAAGTTCGATGAACATTCTCAGAATTTCTTCTCTGAATTCTTTATCAGAGAGATCACATTTGTGGGAAACTCCTGCAGAGGTTTCTGGACTCTTTTCTTCGTCCTCTACTTGCTGTGGGGATTTGCACTGTTTCTTCATGCTGTCACGGTTGTATGGAGGTGGGATCTTCCAGTTCACTAAAGTTAATCTCTCTTTTCCTGAGTTTTCGATATTTTGGTGCAATTGGAGTAGGCTAGTGGTTAATTTAGTCTTTTGTGTTTGAGGTAACTGGGGGATCTCAACAGAGGGGTTGATATCAAGGGCATATAAGGCACTGGTTGAACTCTACAAGAAGAAAACATCCAACCTCATCAGAAAATGGGGCAAAGAAATTAACAGAATTCCTCTTGGCATCATCCCCTAGGTCTCTTTCCCAAGGAAGAGATATGAATGGCCAAAAGGCACATGAAAAAAGTGCTCTACATCACTAATCATCAGGGAGATGCAGATCAAAACAACCATGAGATACCACCTCACACCACAGAGACTGGCACACATCCAAAAGAACAAAAGCAACCACTGTTGGAGAGGATGTGGAGAGAAAGGAACTCTTCTACACTGCTGGTGGGAAAGCCCTTCTGTAAAACAATATGGACGCTTCTCAGAAAATTAGAAATTGAGCTCCCATTTGACCCAGCAATACCACTACTGGGAATATACTCCGGAGAAGCAAAAAAGTATAGTCAAAATGACATCTGCACTTATATGTTCATCGCAGCACTGTTTACAATAGCCAGAATCTGGAAAAAAACCTGAGTGCCCGAGAACAGATGACTGGTTAAAGAAAATCTGGTACATCTATACAATGGAATACTATGCAAGCGTTAGAAAAAAAATGAAGTTATGAGCTTTGCATATAAGTGGATCAACATGGAAAGTATCATGCTAAGTGAAATGAGTCAGAAAGAGAGAGACAGACATAGAAAGATTGCACTCATCTGTGGAATATAAAATAACAGAATAGGAGACTAATATCCAAGAATAGTAGAAATAAGTACCAGTAGGTTGGCTCCATGGCTTGGAAGCTGGTCTCACATGCTGGGGAAAAAGGCAGCTCAGATAGAGAAGGGAACACCAAGTAAAATGTGGTTGGAGATCCCGCCTGGGAAGGGAGATGTGTGCTGAAAGTAGACTAGAGACTGAACACAATGGCCACACAATACCCCTATTGCAAGCCACAACACCTGATTGGAGAGAGAGAGATCAAAAGGGAGTACCCTGCCATAGAGTAAGGGTGGGGTGAGGAGGAGATGGGACGGGGGAGGGGAAGGATACTGGGTTTATTGGTGATGGAGAACAGGCACTGGTGGAGGGATTTGTTTGTGAACATTCTATGAGAGGAAACAAGTTCTAACATGTGTGAATCTGCATCTGTACCCTCATGGTGATTCACTAATTAAAGAATAAAATAAATAAAAAGGATATATATTTTCTATAATTACTGCTGTACCTATATCATGTCACATTGACTATCTCGCATTTTTATTTTTATTCATTTTATTCCTCTCCTACAACTACATATTCTCGTTTTATCAGTTTAGCCTTAGCTTTTTTTTTTTTTTCGTTTTTGGGTCACACCTGGCGATGCACAGGGGCTACTCCTGGCTCTGCACTCAGGAATTACTCTTGGCGGTGCTCAGGGGACCATATGGGACGCTGAGATTTGAACCCGGGTCGGCCGCGTGCAAGGCAAACGCCCTACCCGCTATGCTATCACTCCAGCCCCAGCCTTAGCTTATTTTGTGGAACAAGTCTACCTTCTATGAGAAATGACTATTTAACTTCTGAAACAGTAGAAACAAAGAAAAGAAGGTAAGAAAATACATGGCTCGATGGGGAAGAATTAAGTTTAGTTTGATGAAGCTCTATATGAAAAGGTAAGAGTGGATACACATGAAAAGAATAAATGGACCTAGGCCATGGAGAGAATTTATAGCAGGGCTTTAGATTCTATCCTTGAACAGCACAGGAGATGGAGGTGACAGTCTTCCTTTGCACTACCTCAAAAAATGTACTTTTAACTTTTCACTTTTTCCCAAAACTTAACTGCGAATATATCTTAACAATGAACTTTCCCAATTTCCTTCTGTAAGGGCTCTGCTTGGTACCTCCTCGTCGGCAGCCCCTGTGCCTGGGCTCCCTTGGACCACAAGTGGCACCAACTGTCTTGACGAATGCTTGGCAGTGACTACGGCAGATGCTCGTCCTGTTGGTGCCTCATCCCTGGGACTATCTCTCTCTCTGCGGAGGCTTATTTTACCGGGGACGCGAGCGACTCTCAGAGTTAGACAGGAAGCAGCGGCTTCATAGACCAGCAGCATCAGACGCGGGTGGAAACTTGCTGGAGAAGCCGAGGCTTAGTGCTCCCCATCACCTACAGAATCAGGAGCTCTGGGGGGAGCTGCAGCAGTCTGGCACCCTCCGGATGATCCCGAATGAAAGAGTGGTGTAAAAACTGTGGTAGCAAAAATAAACATCTATACGCACACGATAGAATATATGCACAGAAAGAATATATGCATATATATAATTATGTGTATGTATCTGTGACTATATACGCAGATACATATATGAGCCTGGCAAGCTAGCCTGGCATATTCATGTGCCAAAAACAGTAACAAGTCTCACAATGGAGACGTTACTGGTGCCCACTTGAGCAAATCGATAAACAACTGGATGGCAGTGATACAGTGATATTGAATTCTAATTGCATTCTCTAACTTTGAGAGGCATAACTTAAATAAGTTCAAATCTATAGAATAGCAAATGAAAATTCTCAGTTAGAAGTGATAATGTTGACAGGAAGTCATCTGGATTATATTGATGACTCTTGAATGCTTATTTTGTGGGGTTTTTTTTGCTTTTTTTTTTTTTTTGCTTTTTGGGTCACACCCGGTGATGCACAGGGGTTACTCCTGGCTCTGCATTCAGGACCCATCCCTGGGGGTGCTCAGGAGACCATATAGGATGCTGGGAATTGAACCCGGGTCGGCTGTGTGCAAGGCAAATGCCCTACTCGCTGTGCTATCACTTCAGCCCCAAAAAGCTTTTTTTTTGGGGGGGGCTTTTTTTGGGTCACACCCGGCTTTGCTCAGGGCTGACTCCTGGCTCTGCACTCAGGAATCACTCCTGGTGCTGCTTGGGGTATCATACAGGATGCTGGGAATTGAACCCCGATCGGCCACGTGCAAGGCCTCCCCACTGTGCTATGGCTTCAGCCCCTATTTTGTGTGTTTGTTATACAATATATTTTCACAATAAACTAGAGAAAGTATTTTAAATCATTATAGGAGAAAATAAAATTTTAATTCTGTACTGAATTCATTGATACTATAAGCTTATATTATTTGTTTGTAGAAAATTTATGAATAAGTGGATCTGAAGATTTGCATCCTAGTTTATTTGGGCCAATGGTACTGTATAATAGTTCTTTCTGTATTTTAAAACCTAAAACTATTGTCCTAGAGATGTGAAACTAAAGTCATGCAATAAATGCTAATGACAAAATTGGAATCAGAACACAAATCTCTAAGCTCTGTCCCACTGTTGATAACTAGGAAAAAAAAAATTCAGATATAAGACAGAACTTTGTCTTCTCTATTTTAGTTTTGGCATCTAGAAATTTACCTAACACTTGGATCAAAGGAATTATTGAATCTGTCCAATTACTTATCTGATCACTACAAGTTTGCACTCTCTCTGGTCATTTATCATTTTGGCTTCCCTGGGGCTCACAGTACAAGTAACTCCTGGAACTCAGCTTTAACTAAGAAATGCTGTTTGACTTCAATTTTTTGGTTGTTCAACTTCAATTTGCACAATGACTTCTCATTAGAAATTTTTCTATTAAAAACATTTCTAGGGACTTCTTTTAAAGTGAAGTTCTGTTCATCCAGGTATTAAAGATGCAGTTGGCTATACTTATTTTCAGAAACACATCAGTAACATGATGCTTAGATAGAGGGGCTGCTGTATAGGGACAGAAACCAATTTCAATTAGTTCTTCATTGTATAAGAAAAAATTTTCTCTTACACAGGGAGCCAATTTCAAGTAGTTTTCCATCTCATAATAAGTGTTTTCCATTGTATATGAGAAAAAATAAGTGAGGAATTGGATAAATTTAGGGATTTATTATTAATAAAACAGAGAAATACAATAGAGATTAACAAGATGTGTGTATGATAGAATACTACAATAATTATGAAAAATTTGGTGACAGAAGGGCATGCTGAATCATTATAGTGATATGATCCCTAGGAGAGATAAAAAAGATCAGCTGCACAGATTGAAGATTTGTTAGCTAGGTTTGTGCTGGTCCTCTATAGGCATATTTATCATAGGTAGACTTCAACAATCAGTGTACAATTTGGTGTTGATAGAGGAGGGAAGATGGTGGAAATACTTTTCTAAAAGTATTTAGAAAAGTATCACATTATGTATATTGATCTTATTTTTTTCTCTTCTATTATGCCATTGGGATTATGACTCAGGCTACTTTAAGTTGATTTTTGTTTTATTTTGTATTTTGGGACCACACGTGATGATTTATCATAAACACAGTGTTTATCCCAGGCTTTGCACTCAGGAATTGCTCCTGGCACCGCTTGGGGTACCCTATGGAATGTCAGGGATTGAACCAGGTCAATCACCTATGAAGCAAGGTCTGTACGCATTGTATTATCTCTGTTATTCTATTTGAAATTGCTTATCTGGAAATTTTTCACTTCTTGATGTGGAATAGGTACATTTAAATGAACAAATAAATGATTAAAAATTCACTCGTATGTTTTAAATATTGGTGCAGATACTGGAAGTCTCCAGGAAATAGAGGTGGTGGCAGAGTTAAAAAATAATTATGACTGTGTTTTAATAATAAGAAGGAATGTGCTACAGCTGTGAAAATACTGTGAAATGAACATTAACAAGATGGGTGGAGCACAGATTTTATGGAATCAGTCAGCACGTTTTACTGGGAACCTCCCAGGACCAAACCCATATTCTACACTGTTGGGACTTGAAGAAAGAAAGAGCAGAAAAGATGTGGGATGAACTAGTTCATAATCTGATTGCTAAGTGAAGATTTGATTTGTTGCAAAAAAAATCATGTCTTCAACTCTAAGCTTATGAGATAATAGTGTAAACTCTGAGGTTTAAAAAAAAAATCCTGGATTTCAGTCTATGATTTGCTAAGGGATCATTAGATAATCTTGGGCAAATCATTTTCAGTAATCTGAGCTTCATTTTTATTTTTTTCAAAGTCAAGATGGACTTATTTTTTTTTTAAATATGTTTTGATGGTGTTGGGGATGAACCCGTTGCCTCATATATGCCAAATATGTCAAATATCACTGAATGATAGTTCAGCCTTTTTTTCAGATATTCTTCACCTTTAAATGATGGAAATAACTGCCTCACTTGCAGTAGTTTATTTTTGAAGATAAAAATTAATCAATGTATATAGAACGTTAAGAATTTGACACACAAAGTATTTTATATTTTAGACAATAGTATTTGAGAAGAATGCATGTCTTGGACAGGTTGACTAGAGATGTCATACTCTGGGTTTTCTGAATGCATCCAAATATCTCCTCCCAGTACCTGTGTCTTCTTAATGTGAAGACCCCCTACTTAGGTTTAACTGAGGAGAGAAACTGTAGCAACAAAATTCCCCCACTATGGCTTTGATATTAAAATAAGAGGCAGAAATTGAGATTAGTAAAAAAGTCACATTTGTAACATAAGTTTAGCAAAAAATTACCCACAAATCCTTATGCTGAAGTCCTTGCATCATCACTCATTTTCTGCAGTTCAAGAGTTTAAGTGCTCTTTGGAATATGTGACTTCCTTTATCTTTCCAAAGAGTTTCTTTATCTGAAGAATATTGTTACTTTAACTTGCAAATAAGCAAACTTCTGAATATACAAATTCAAGAAAGGATCCTGTATCAGGAAATTTTCATCGTTACTCAGGTCTTGTAATTGTTTTATTTTTTTAAATTGCATATTGTACACCTACTCGGTTAGTATTGCTAAATGTTCGCAATCATAATGATTCAGACATAATTCTTACTTTCAGAGAGCATGAGTCTTGTAGCCAGCAGTTTTATGTGCAGAGTTTAGTAGCAAAAGGATTAGGTAAAAGAGTTTAGATGAAGCAACTGAATGAATAGTAATACCATCGACTGTTGTTAATTTTGGACTAAAATTGCAATCCTCTGAGAAACACTTTTACAAATAATTTTCTGAGTAGCATTTTAATGAGAGGGTAAGACTTCATTTGCTTTTATTTCTACTTGATTAAATAAAAGTACCCTTTAAAACTTGAAAAAAATACGTGGTAGTGGTGAAAATATCATTAGAAACATGTGAAATGCTATTATTTGCTAAATGGATATAATAATATAATAAAGACCTCTTGCCTTTTTTTTCAATTTAAGACCTTTAGCAAGATATCATATTTTTGAAAATAAAAAAGTCCTCATTCTGTACCCACATGTTCAATTTTATTGTAATAATTTTATCCTGATTATTCCTTTCAACTTTATATTTTTACAATTTTTTATAAAATTTATTCTTTTAATCCAAGCATCAAGTTAGCATCTCATATGTATTCCATTTTATTCACTCTCTGGGCTTTTGCTCACACTGTTCCTCTGCTCAGCTTCCGAAATAATTACTTCTTATGGTTTCACACATAAATCATACTTTGACTTTGAAGTTCTACTGAAATATTGCTTACTCTATTAAAAAATAAGTTTGTTATCTTCCAGTTGGAAATTTCTTTTTTCTATTCCAAACCTTGTTTCTGTATTTCTTTTTGCCTGTGTTATTACTTGAGGCTTTACATTGTAGTTATCTTCACAATGGTTTTTTCTCCTAGAACTGTTTGAAGACATTCAAACAGAATGCTTTCTAAAGCTGTGTCATCTTTCTCATAGCAGCCAATCTGTAAAGGAACTAAAGGAATTTTCCAGCTTTTAAGATGGAGAAACATACTTATTTTTAAAGATTTTGAAAATGAAATGTATATTTTCCATGTGACTTTTTAGGAACTAGATAGATATGTCTTTGAGAAGGAGTAAAATTAAGAGTGAGTCTTGGACAGAGTCAGATGGAAGGAAGAATCAGTGAGAAAAGACAGATAAATCAGGAAAAAACACCTCAATTAGTAAATCAATAGAAAGAGAGAACAATAAAGGAGAGTAGATTGCCTTCCAGATATCATGATCTGCAATCGGTGGTTATTCAGAAACAGTCAAACACAGAAATTATCACGCAGATGTTTTATTCTGGGTATTTCGGGGAGTAAATTCATTTTGGAGGGAAGACAGGAAAAGGGAAGAAAATGAAAGGTGAAACAAAGGAAGGGAAAGGAAGAGAATAAAAAGGGAAGGGAAGGGGAAGCACAGATAAAAAAAGAAGGAAAGTGAAGTGAAAAGAAGGGAAGAGAAGGGAGGAAAGGGAAAGACAAAGCAAGTGAAGGGAAAGCAAGGGAGGAAATATGGAAAGGGGATGAAAGGGAAGCTAAGGTAGCACTGTCCTCCTGTTGTTCATCAATTTGCTCTAGCGGGCACCAGTAACATCTCCACTGTGAGACTTGTTGTTACTGTTTTTGGCATGTGGAATACACCACAGGTAGCTTGCCAGGCTCTGCCATGCGGGTGGGATAGTCTTGGTAGCTTGCTGGACTCGAAGGAATCAAACCCGGGTTGACCACGTGCAGTGCAAAGCACACCCTACCTGCTGTGCTGTTGCTCCAGTCCGCAAGGAAAAGGAGGAAAAGTAGAAGGATTGGGAATTTTAAGACTGAGGGTCCTCAGCTGTAAGGAGAATTTTAAAGATGGAATAACCCTTTGTAACCCTTCAGAGATGTCCTGAATTGGCCAAAAGAACTGATCTCTATCTCCAAACATCAAGCAGTCTTGGACGTAGTGAATATAAACCTCCCACCAAGGTTTATGTACTCTAGCAAGAAAAAAAAAAAGAAAAAAAAGAAAAAAGAAATAAAAGGTTATTCCACTTAGTTTTCTTTTTCTTTTTTTCTTTTCTTTTTAAAAAATTTTTGGGTCACACCCGGCAATGCACAGGGGTTACTCCTGGTTCATGCACTCAGGAATTACTCCTGGCCGTGCTCGGGGGACCATATGGGATGCTGGGAATCGTACCCGTGTCAGCCGCGTGCAAGGCAAACGCCCAACCCGCTGTGCTATCGCTCCAGCCCCGTTAGTTTTCTTTTTCACCCTTGTCTTCAGTTCTCATTTCCACTTCAACACCTTTTCTCCTTCACTAGTTTCTTCTTTCTCTTCCTTGTTATCTACTTGTCTATCGTTACAGCCTTCTTCCTCTTTTTTCTCTTCACCCTGCACATTCTCCTCTTAACCTTCTCATCGTCATCCTCCACTAACTGGGTATCATCATCATATTCTTCTTCGTCCTCGTACTCCTTGTGGTCAGCCATTTAGGATTCCTAGTCTCAGTTGGGCACTTCTTTGTCGTCCTGGTTGTTGAGGCCCGTGAGCTGCAACAGGAACTTGAATATGTTTTCTCTGCAATTGTTTAGGTTGGTCACCACACCATTGAACAGGTCAAAGTTCTTGAGGTTCTTTAACTCTCTCAGTGCTTCTATTGAGCTGAAGTCTTTAATGTTATTGCCACTTAAATGTAGATGTGTGAGGTTCAAACATGTTACTGCCAATACTTCCAGCTCACCACCCACCCCAACCCCACACAGGACTCTGTTATCACAGTTCAAGCTTCTTAAGTTTGTTTAACTTTGGTCAGTTTGCAGCTGAGCTGAGGTGACCTTGATCAAACTTAGGAACTCCAGCTCCTCAAATTCATCTTTGAGACCCTAGATTTTTCCATTATCCCAATGAGAGTTGTCCAGAAAGAGCTTCACATAAGAAGGTATCCTGTTCCACAGCTCCAAATGGATCCATTTGTCCATCTCCATATCTTCTTCTTCTTCTCTCTCTCTCTCTTTCTCTCTTTTTCTCTCTTTCTCACACACACTCTCTCTCTCTCACACACACACACCACTCTCTCTCTCTCTCTCTCTCTCTCTCTCTCTCTCTCTCTCTCTCTCTCTCTCTTTAGAGGTTCCTTAAGTCACTTGAGAAAGAAATAGAAGAAGGCCATAAGGAAAAAAATCAAATTTCCTTGGATTCAAAGAATCAATATTGTCAAAAGAACTGTCTTATCTAAATTATTATATAGATTCAACTCAATCCCAATTCAAATCTTGATGACATTCTTCAAGGATTTAGAACAGTCAATAATAAGGTTTGTATGGAATCATAAAACTCTTCAAATATTATACTATGAAATAAGAAATTGGGAGATACCTCATTACCTAACTTGAAATTGTACTATAAATCTATAGCGATCTAAATGGCATGGTACTGGGATAAGAATAAACTCTCTGACCAATGAGTTAGAATCTAGTCAAACAAAATCTATGGTTAACTAATTTTTAGCAGAGAAGCTAGGAACTTGATGTAGAGTAAAGATAGCCTCTTCAACAAATGGTGTTTGGAAAACTATATAGTCACAAATAAAAAAAAGAATCTGGATCCGTATCTCAAACTTTACACAAAAATCAATTCAAGTGAATCAAAGTTTTTGTTATAAAGTCAGAATCCTTAAAACACATTAAGGAAAATATTAGCATAATTATACAAGATTTTAATCTCAAAGATGTTTTCAATTATGTGGTTTTATTGGCAAAGAAAATAAAAAAGTATTTTTTTTAGAAGTACATAAATTTAAAAAAAAATGTTTTTTTTTTTAAAGAAAAAGGACCTAAAATTAAAAGACACCCAACTGTGTGGGCAAGAATATTGACATTCAATACATCCAATAAAAGGTCAATATCCAACATATATAATGTACTTACAAATATTAACGACAAGAAATCCACAAACCCTGTCAAAAAATTGAGAGAGAAAATGAACAAGCACTTCACTGAAGAAGACTGACAGATGATCAATGAAAACATGGAGAGGTTCTCAGTCACTTATTACAGGAAAATCTAAACCAACATGAATATAAACTACCATCTCATACCAGTGAGAATGGTACATATCAAATAGACTGAAAATAGTCTGTGTTGGTGTGGATGTGGTGAAACTGGACGTCTCACCCACTGTTGGTGAGTGTTGCCTGGTTCAAACCTATGGAAAACAACATAGAGGTGTTTGAGAAAGTAAGAATAGAGCTGCCATGCACTGCAGTGACTCCACTTTTTGAAAACCACCCCAGTACAAAATAAGTTCATTCAAAAGGATATATGCACACTGTTATTGACTGCAGCACTCAGAACAAAAGCTAGGATACAGAATCAATTTTGGTACCCAGCAAGAGATGATTGTATAAATAAAATGTGGTAGCTGTTCACAAGCTGTTCACAGGGCTGGAGCGATAACACAGCGGTAGGGTGTTAGCCTTTCACATGGCCGACCCGTGCTCAATTCCTCTGCCCCTCTTGGAGAGCCTGGCAAGCTACCGAGAGTATCCTGCCCGCATGGCAGAGCCTGGCAAGCTACCCGTGGCGTATTGGATATGCCAGAAACAGTAACAATAAGTCTCACAATGAGAGATGTTACTGGTGCCCGTTCGAACCAATCGATGAGCAACAGGATGACAGTGATAGCTGTTCACAGTGGAATACTATGCAGCTGAAACCATGCAATTTGCTGCAACTTGGATAGAACTGAAGGTAGAAGAAGATTAGATAGAAGAAGTGTTAGAAGAAGTGATTCAGAAGAAGAGCAATACCAGATTATTTCATTTATTTGAGATTTATAAGGCCAATAACGGGAGGACGGAATGTAAGGTATCAAAAGTAGATTTGTAGATTTCTCTTGACCCTAAGATTATAGAAATTAGAAGGATTTAGAAGGAAAAAAATTGATGGGGGAAGTAAAACAAGACTGACAAGAAATTATAAGACACATTTCAGGCACATATCAGTGGTGTAGAGGAAGCATATACGTACATATTTAAACTACAGAGCCAGTTATACTGTAATAATGAGATCAAACCCACAATGACAAAATCTTTAAAATGTGCCTATCAATGATTCATGCTGGAGAGTGGTAGGGGGAAGTCAACACTAGTGGAGGGCTTGGTATTGGGACATTGTATGTCTGAAACCCAACTATGAATAGCTATGTAAATCATGGTGCCTTAATATTTGATTTAAAATACTCTCAAAGCATCACTTTTAGCAGGATAGTTAGATGTATTTGACTACAGGAGAGGTATCATAAAAATGCATCACACATAAACAAAACATAATATGAGACCAATACCTGAGGACAGTAGAAACAAGGGCCAGGAGGATTGGTACACAATCGGAAACCTGCCTCAAGGGCTGGGGAAGAAGGAAGTGGGATAGAGAAGAAACCGCTATGACAAAGATAGTTGGAAGTGACCACTCTGGATAAGAACTGTGTGCTCAAAGTAGGTAAAGGAACAAACATGATAAGCTCTCAGTATCTGTACTGCAAACCCCAAAAGGGAAAAGTGGGGGTGGGGGAGAAGGAAAGTATTCCTGCCATAGAGACATGTTGGGGTGGGTAGGAGGGAAACTGGGTAAGATATGTGCACTGGTGGAGGGATGGGTGTTAGAATATTATATAACTAAAACCCGATCATAAATATCTTTGTGTATCTATTCATTTCTTTTTTTTTTAAAAAAAACCATATCCCAAGACAAATTGCTTGGATACACAGAGACTTTGTTAGTGAACTGACAGATAAAATAATTTCATTATGAGATTAGCTTTCAGCTTCTAAATATTGATCCTAAATGGATTCAATAGGGTTTAGTTTTCAAAAGTCTAGATACTGGTGTCCAAGATTATCATATTTGGTGTCGCCTTTATTCAATTATGAAAATCTTTTATTACTTGGTAGCCTATTTTTGATGTGAACAATACCAAGCAACGTGGCAATAAGTGCACTGAGCCTTCTCACACTTGAGTATTCAATAAGTGACTATTGCATAAGAAAATTACCAACTAACCCTACTGAATTTCTAGAAAATTGAATAATCTATCATATTTCATGAATATCTCCTCATTGCCTTTAAAGTAATTTGCATTATATTTTACATTTCAGTAACATTTTATTTAAGAATTTTTATGATTCCATGCTGAAGCCATTTTTTTCCTCTGTTTTAGATTTATATGGTACTCTTCTGTTCACTATCTCTTCTCTTTGGCACTGAAGGAAGCTTTGCTTCTTTGTTCTTTTTTGCACCTGAAGGGTGTGTGCACGTCTGTTTGATCTTCAACACACCTTTCTCCTGGCCTGGAATGAAAGTTTCTCATTTACAACATCCTATCCTCACCACCCAGGTACAGACAGATCCTTATGAAAACTCAAATAAAACTTCGTAGAAAGGAAAGGCAGTCTTTTAGCAATATCCTTTGGCCAACTGCCTGGAACTCACTTTAAGCCTTTTTCGCTTGAGTGTAAGCCTTGGGTGGTCTAGAGCTGGTTAGCTCTGGTAAAATCTAGACAGAATGGAAAAGTCATAGACATAAAAAACGATAAACTAATTTGAAGATCAAAGCAAATAGTCATGGTTTGGGGAAGAATAAAAAGGATGGATTAGAAATTAATTGACAATCTTTGATTCCAAATTGTCTCATCTATGTAAATTTTAACATCTAACTGATACATGTTATAAAGATTAAATAAAACGATATGGACAAACAGTATAGTAATTGGTGAGGAACACTCAAGAAGCACATTTTATAGTTTAATTTAATACAAGTCAAAAATTTGTGATAGGTTAATTAATTGAATGAAGTAGAAATTCTTTTAGAAGTAGTTCAAGATAATAGGGCTGGAGCAATAGTATAGTGGGTAGGATGCTTGCCTTGCATACAGGTAACTGGAACTTAATCTCTGGAAGCTCATGGCTTCCAGAGCACCACCAGGAGTGATCCATGAGCACAGAGGAATACATCCTGAACTCTGCTTGATGTGGTCCCAAATCAAATGAACAAAAAATTAATGAAGGAAAAATCAGTCAATGGTGACGATGACAAAGTGAGCTCTAACTCATTAATGAACAGACATTTGTGATATATATTAAAGATAAAATACAAAGAAATGGTACACCAGCATCTAATCAAGGCATGGTTGTGTGGAAACACCTCAGTTTATCAAAGATCTATGTAAATCATATTTAAAACACTTATATTAAATAACCATTGTTTGTTCTTCATGCCTTTCATGTTCTTCATGCCTTCATGCCCTCTAATTCTTCGGTTCTCCCTATAGTTCTGTTGAGAATACTTTTTGTTTATGTTTGGGGCCATATCCAGCTGTGCTTACGGACTACTCCTGGCTCTGTGCTCATGGATCACTCCTGGTTGGGTTTGGGGAACCATATGGGGTGCTGGCAAAGAACCTCTTGCCCCCTCGCCTGGCTGTCTTCACAGGGGCCCCTCAGAGGGGGTGGGTTTCAGTTTCCCTCCCTGCCCCAAGCTGAGCTCCTAGCCAAAGATCTCCAGAACCCAGCCATAGCCATGCTCAAGGCCCCTCTCCACACGTTAGGACGAGCCTCACGCATGAAGGAACCAGCAGAGGAGCCCAGGAGTGTGGGATCCGGGGCTGAAACCTCCAAGCCTGCTCGGATTGGGACTGGGCCTTTCTGCCCAGATTCCCCATTTTCCAGTAGCTAGGCAGTCACACTCAGGGACCGCCCCCAGTGCCGTGTAATCCCACCAATGTCCAACATCCAGAGACTATAAAACCAAGCTCCTGGAAGTGCACAGCCTCTCTAGGAGAACCTGGCAAGCTATCAAGAATTTCCTATCCATACAGGAGAGTCTTGCAAACCCCCCAATGGCATATTCATATGCCAAAACCAGTAACAATGATGGGTCTCATTCCCTTGACCCTGAAAGAGCCTCCAATGCAGCACCATTGGAAAGGACGAGTAGAGAGAGGCTTCTAAAATCTCAGGGATAGGGTGAAAGGAGATGTTACTGAGACTGCTCAAGAAATTTGATGATCAACGGGATGATGATGATGATGATGATGATGATGATGATGATGATGATGATGATGATGATGATGTGCTGGGGATTAAATTCAGTTCAATTGTATGAAAGGCAAATGCCTTAACCATTGTATTACTACTGAAACCCCACTTGTGAATAGTTTTGACCAATAATCTGTAAATAGAAGTTATTTTTGTGCCCTTGAAGACAGTTTATTGGTTAGAGGAGTTAATGGAAAGGAATGGAGTGAATGCCTTGCATGCAGTGGGAGGCTATGAGCTTTACAGGGCCTCCTGTAAAAAGTTAGATATGTTTCTGAGAACCTTAGTACTATGGGGGCTGAGCAGCACAGCAACACCAATCCAAGCACCAACTGTCAGGTTGCACCATCTAGTTGAACATCACTGGGAATTCTCTCTGTGCCTACACCAAGAACACTGTAGAGGCCCCTATGTTAAAAAAAAAAAACAGAGTCTGGAGAGATAGTACTGAGGTTAGGGCACTTGCCTTGTTTATAGTTGACCTAGGTTTGATTCTTGGCACTTCAGGTGGTTCCCAGAGCCCTACCAGGAGAGATCTGACTACAGAGCTAGGAGTAATGCCTGAGTGCTACTAGATATGGCTCAAAAACAATAATAACAATAAAAACCAGAGCAGATATATTGCACTTCAAGTTCTTTCTATTCTTCTATGGTAATTGTGGAAAGTCGCTGTTGAAAGATGAACAAGATAAAACCAGATTGGAGTAGTTGATATAAACACTCAGAATAGAAAATACATATTTATATGTTAAGCTATTTTGTGTATTGATGGGACACAAAAAAATTGGCCTGACTAACACAAATGGCACTGAAATATATTGTAGTTAATATTTATATCATCTTGGAAGATTCTTATTCCGAATTGTATTGGGAAAACTGGTCAGTCACATCTTCAAAAAAATGAACTCAGACCCCTTTGTCATAGCATGCACTAAAGTCAATTCAAATGGATTAAAGACTTGAGTATTAGGTCTAAATCCATGAATTTTATTGAGGAAAGCCCAGGAAAAATCCTTCATGACATCAACTCTAGAGATATCTTTAATGATTCAATGCCATTGGCCAAGCAATAAGAAGCAAAGATAAACAAATGGGACTGCCTCCAACTAAGAAGCCTTCACACTGCAAAAGAAACAATGACCAGAATAAAAAGTTAGTGCATCGACTGAAAAAATTTTTGTCTGTAACTCCTATGGACTAATGTCATATATATATGACATTATATATAATGAGAGGCAAGAGGAGGTCTGAGGCCTCCTGTACATGTTTTTTGGTCTTTGGCTACTGGATATAGATTGGTCATCCAGAGCTATCATATTTGAGGAACTCTTTATCTATGCAATGAGGAAGTTTGGCTCTGAGAATCCTTCCTTGTTGATAATGATACAGCCAGCAGGGTTAACTTTTTAACCAGTTGACCTCTGGGAAGGAGTACCTGGCTCAACATCCCTTTTCAATGATGTCATGTCAGAACTGACCTCACACTTGTGAGGTCTATACTGCAGAGACTGGGTCCTGACAGACACAATGCCCCTTATCTAAAGCCATCCAAATCCTTTTTCCTGTCTTTATCCTTCCTTAGTTATCTCTGGTTGAGATAGACAGGTGATGACTGCTGAAAATAGAAAGAGCAGAAACAGGGTCACTCTCTTTGGGATTAGGACCCCATCATTAAACACGCTAAAGGGAAGTCTGAAATTTGTCATTTCATTTTTCTCCCACACCTTTTTTTCTCTGCTGTTCATTAGCTATAGCTGTTTAATATCCACAGTGTTTTGCTAGGTGTAAGGAAGTGATTCCAGCAACTTTTCTCATGCTTTTGCACCAGGCCACCAATCAATGAATTTGTAATGAGCATTTATTAAAAACCAGGACTTCTGGGAAATGTTGGCATCAAAATTTTCCTGTGTTCTTGTGCTGGGAAGACTTTTTCTCTTTTTATTTTATTCTCATTATAATCCTACAAGTAATTTCTAATTATTACCATCATGGTTATGTTCATTTTTGTTCAATTTATAACTTAGAAGTCTGTGACTCACACAGGGTTAAGAAGTTGTCATGTAACATGGAACCAGATGTGCAATACTCAAACAAGGCCATGGGATTCTGGATTTCAGATTGTAGTAGATTCCAGGCTTTGGCTTCTGTATCATGCTATTTTCTACACCCAGAACTTTCTCTTGGGACTCATTCTAGTGGCTTGAATGATAGAATTCTCATTATTACATTTTTTTATTATTTCTAACTCTTTTATTGAATTACCATGGTATAGACCATTACAAAGCTGCTCATGGTTGGATTTCAGTCATACAATATTGCAACACCCATCCCTCCATCGGTGTACATTTCCCAGCACCAGTGTCCCCAGGTTCCCTCCCATCACCCCCCAACTCCATGAACTAATTTTAAACTGGGATAGATAAAACCATGTCTTCCTGAAAATTTGCTATACCAGTTTATTTTCTCACCGGAACAATCCAAGAGGATCTCTTTCCCCACACTCTGGCCCAAACGGATATAATAATTTTTTTTAATTTTTATTTTATCACCATGTGGAAAGTTACAAAGTTCTCAGGTTTATGTCTCAGTTATACAATATTCAAACACCATCCCTTCACCAGTGCCCATATTCCACCACCAAAATCCCCAGTATACCCCCCGCCCCCGCCCCTCACCCCCAACTGTATAACTGATGAATTTCACTTCATTTTGTCTTTACCTTGATTACGTTCCATATTTCAACACAAAACTCACTATTGTTGTGGGAGTTTTACCCCCAAACAAGACAGCCCTACTAAGGAAGCACTTGTAATTAGTTTTCCATTAAAATATTGTATGTTTTTAGTTTTTAGAGAAGGTCGCTAACGCGGCCGCGTGGCTCGGATGTGTCCCAGTCCTGCATCCCGGAGCTGTGTTAGTTGCTGCTCAGTGTCGCCAGGTCTCCATCTGGAGAAGGTGTGGTGGCTGCACCTCCTCCTTCCGGATCCCCGGTATTGCTGGCCCGAATTCAGGTCCAGAGCATTGTCCGGGCCACGTTGCTCACCAGAATGCCTCTCATTATTACATTTTATAGGTTGTTAGTGTTTTGGTAACTCATAATAACTTCATTTCAAAATGCTTTTAGATCCTGTGATCTAACATCTGTCCTTGAGTTTCAAAAATCTCTGTCAGAGTCAATGAATTTGAAATCATGGAGTTTAGAAGTCAGATAGATTCTTTGAACAATTCAGAAATCTTTCCCCATTATTTTTCGTACAATTATCAGTCTCATCATCATCATTATCATCATCATCATCATCATCATCATCATCATCATCATCATCATCATCCCCTTGATCATCAAATTTCTCAAGTGGTCTCAATAACATCTCCATTTGTCCTAGCCCTGAGATTTTAGAAGCCTCTCTTTACTCGTCCTTCCCAACAATGCTGCACTGAGGCTCTTTCAGGGATAGGGGAATGAGACCCAGCATTGTTACTGGTTTTGGCATATGAATACACCATGGGGAGTTTGCGAGGCTCTCCCATGTGGGCAGAAAACTCTTGGAAGCTTGTCAGGTTCTCCCAGAGGGAGAACTAGGCTAAAGGATGTCTATAGGATGGCTATAAGCTTCCCGGAGCTTAGTTCTATAGTCTCTGGATATTGGCCATTGGTGGAATTACACGGCACCAGGGCATCAGGGGCATCCCTGGGTGTGACTGCATAGCTACTGGAATCTGGGTGGAAGAGACCCAGTGCCGATCTATGCGGGCTAGGAGGTCTCAGCCCCGGATCCCACACACCTGGGTTCCTCTGCCGGTTTCTTCATGTATGAGGCTCATCCAAATGTGTGGAGAGGGGCCTTGAACATGGCTGTGGCTAGGGTCCAGAGATCTTTGGCTGAGGGAGCTCTACTCGGGGCAGAGAGGGAAACTGAAGCACACCCCCTCCAAGGGGCCCCCAGGGAAGACAGCCAGGCACAGGGGCAAGGGACTCTTTATCAGTCTCATATGGATAAAGATTAAATGACTAGAAGTGATTTTGATCATCTGAGTAAACTCTTGGATATTATGGATCAAAGTATACTTAGTTATTATCTCAAGCTTCAGTTGTTCACAAATGAGGAGTCTAAAATTCAGATTGATTAGGCGGTATGTCCAAAATCACTCATGTTTATGGTGAGACTTGCTCCCTTATTTTCTAGCTCAAAGTCTCACACACTTTCCATAAAATTTCATTGAGACACTCTGTTAATGACTTCCTATGAGCATTGAAACATCATGAAGATAACTACATTCATTTCTATTTTCCAAATAAAGTTGAAGACTCAGGGTAATAGCTTGAGTGACAGAGCACATGCCAGGCATGTTTGAAGCCCAGAGTCTCATCTCTAACACTGTGTGATCACCCTTCTCCCAACTCCTAAGTATTACTGTATCTAACCACCACACCTCTGAACTAAGTGTTGCCTGGGAGAAACAATGGATATACTGCCCAATAGGGAAAAAAAAGAAAGAAAATAATTAGTAATTTTTAATGCCAATAATATCCCTCTGACTTAACTTCTTTACAAATATATCTAGCAAAACTGTAGTTTAGAATCTGTTCTTTGGTAATTATAAGTCTCAAGAAATGCCTATTCTATCACTTTAACAATTTTATGCCTCTTGTTATGAAGCTGACATTTTTATCATTTTTCCCCTGATATGATGAATTCCAGTACTTTCTTCCTTGGCCAGATAAAGAACAATATCATTAAAAATTAAAGGAAAATGTTGTTGTATATAAAATAATTGAAAATCGTATGCTCACAACTCCTCAAAAGTTACTAGAAGAATGTCATGGGTGAATGTGAAAATTCTCCTGCATTGATTCTGAAATGTAGATACCTCTGCCACATTCTATTTTTAATGGGACAAGATCCCATCATTTCCTAATTGACAGTTATCGCTATTTATTATAAAAGCATAATTCTTACAGGAGATAATATGGCCATTAAATATTTAAGATCTTAAGTATTTCTTATCCTTACACAGCATTTTCTTCTTTGTTCCTGCAGTTATAGGTTTAATTAATTAAAAAATTCACCATCTACACTAGGCCACTTCACTTTGACTTAATCTCTATATTATGTGAGCCAAGAGCTTCACTGGTAGAACTTAGACAAGTGATGACCAAATAGCCCCTACGGCTACACCAAGCTCTGCTCAGAAAGCCGTGGAGTGTCAGAAATCTAATGTGAGTGCTTGCTAGATATATGTTCTACATTTGAGGTATTTCTAGGGCCCTTCTGCAGATTAATTTGTTACTTTTTATTTATGACATATGGCCATATATAAACTTCAAGTTACTTGAGCATTAATGCTTGAATTTGAATATTATCCATACAGTGTCTTCAATATATAATGCATACAGTTTTTTGATTGAAGGGGGGTGAGTGGTACTCATGGATTACTTCTGATTATTCATTCAGGGCAGGACTTGTGTGACTTTATAGTGTGCCAGGAATTAAACATGGATTGGCTGCGTGTAAATCTCTCTATCCTGAAACACCTCCTTCATTTTTGAACAATTACCTGAGACACATCCCAATAAGAGGAAATAATTAAACATTATGTATAGGATTGTGTTAAATTCTTTATGAAACATTTTTAAACTGCTTTTGTGTTTGTTTCTTTTGGGGGGCAACAACCACTGATGCTCAGAACTCTTTTTGGCTCTGTGCTCAGGAGTGACTCCTGGTGGTACTTAGGGGACCGTATATGTGCAGACTCTCACTGGGGTCACTGAAATGCAAGGCAAAACCCCTAAACCCTGTAATCTCCAACAGTTTGAAGAGGATAGTACCACTAAATTCTGGAAACTGAGACAGAGTTCAGTGAGGCAGCCAGGAGCTGTGTAGAGGGCTCTGCTTCTGCATACAGGAGCTGGAAGGGACTTGGTGAATGGAGCTTGCTTAGATGAGAGAGCAGAAGATCTTTGGTGGCTCAGTTTCCTTTACTTATTTTTTAGTTGTTTTTCATTTTTGGAGGGAAAAGTTAAATGTTATATCCTCCCTAGGGTGAAAATTATGCAAAAATTGGTCATCAACAATAGTTGTATATGATATCTCTGGACAATAACTGAGTGATTAAAATAGATAAAGGAATATAAATAATAATATTTCAGTACCTACATTTCAGACGATAATGCCCAAAATGTAAAAAAGTGAGAGAGAGAAGAAGAAGCAGAAGAAGAAGAAGAAGAAGAAGAAGAAGAAGAAGAAGAAGAAGAAGAAGGAGGAGGAGGAGGAGGAGGAGGAGGAGGAGGAGGAGGAGGAGGAGGAGGAGGAGGAGGAGGCGGAGGAGGAGGAGGAGAAGGAGAGGGAAAGGAAGAGGGAGATAGGGAGATAGGGAGAGGGAGAGGGAGAGGGAGAGAGGGAGAGGGAGAGGGAGAAGCAATTAAAAAAATTGGTCATCCCTTCCCCATCATCTGCAAGTTTACACTGTATCCCATCATTCCATTATATCCCCTTACCTACTCAGATGGAGAGTAGCTGCTTAATCCTCTTTTATTTTGCTGAAAAGTGGTTTCCATTTAGTTTTTCTATCACCAGCTCTAAGAAGTGCCTCATTTTCATAATGAATCCAAATCTCTTGTGAATTTTTCTCATGACCTTTTAAGGAAAGAAAGAAGTCCAACCTTCATGCAGCTGCCCATCAAATCTGCCACTGATGATATAGGGAACCCAAGGGTTGTGCAGCTAAGTCAAAAATCACCTCTGCAGTTGGCATAGGGCCTGAGAAACTTCTCTGCCTCCCACCTTTGGTGAGGATTCTTTCACATTAGTCAGGAAGAATAAAGGGAACCATCCTTTCCAGTGTTTCTCCATGAGTCTGAACTACAGACTTATAATGACCTTACTTTCAGAGCATTAGTTCTGTAACAAAAGACTCCTCCACCTTGGAGGCTGTGTCCCTTATCATTTTCCCATTCCTAGTGGCCCCTGAGAAGTATTTGAATGGAATAGTGGAAGATTCCCCTTACCTACCCCAGTGTGCTTCTAGATAATGAACATCAAGAATCATAAATGGAGAAATGAGGTCACGGGGATCTTTCCATCTTCACGGTAGTGAGAAGCAAAAGGCCCTGGATGAGCTGATACACCTGGCAGGCCCACGAGCTCAGCCAAGTTGGCTGAGAATTCAGGTGACTTGATTACTTTGAAGGAGCTGATAGAGAAACAGCATCACACTCTGGAAAGCCTGGCCTGGCTTTGTAATCTTGCGGTGAGAAGCCAATGAGTCTGCCCTTTTCTGAAGAAAGTTTTGCAGCCCCGGCTGCCTAAGTCAATGAAGCCCTGGTGGGAAATGGGACCGAGATTACAGAGACCCAGAGTTTAGGAATGAGATACTTCAGGGGGCTTCTCAGAACCCTCAGTACTTCCAGTGCATTTTCCGTATCTGAGGTTTTATGATACTTGATTTATTGCCCGCTTTAAAAAATATTTTTGAGAGGAGGGCTTCCGAGCGTTGCCCAGAAGGACCAGAAACTGGCCTGAGTGCAATGACAGGGTCGAGGATGTGGTGCTCCTTTGGTCCTAGGTGCCGGCTGAGCCAGGATCGGGCGCAAACCAGACTAAGTACCTTCGCCCTTTCACTGTCCCCTTTCCTTCCTTTTTTGGTCTTTCTTGGTGTGCATCTGTCAGGACTACCTGAGGCCATCACCCCAACCTGTTTTCTTCTCCAGACTCCAGGCCACCCTTTTCCTTGTGTTCTTGAATCACATCGTGCATTCATTTCCCCATGGTTCTCCCTTTCTATGGCCTCTGCCTGCATCTTTTCAAGTCATAGACCTGAATGTTTGGTTTCACCTGCTGTTTGGTTTTCCAAACCAAGAATACTATTGAGAAAGAAGGCCACGGGTATAATGTCAGATATAATGTCAGGCATACTCATTCAGGAATCTTTCTCTACCAGGTGCAGTTCCCCAGGGCTTGAGACTTCAATGTTTTTATTTAAAACACATACACATGTATATATACATATATATACACATATATATGTAGATATATAATTTCTAGTAGGTTTATTGTTAGATTGATAGCTTGATTTTTAAGCAGCTCATTAGATATCTGGAATGTCAGGAATCCCTTTTTGTCATTATTAAGCAAATCACTTCTTCAAAGATCTCAGTAACCCCTTATATGGAATTTGTGTAATAAATGTTTGTCTTCCAGCAATAAATATTGCTGGACTTTTATGTCGTTGATATAATTGGCTCTTCAATTAACCCTTAATCCTGCATTGAAGTAAACAGTAAAGATATCCAAAACTCTCCCATTGTTGTTCTTCTACTCTGAGTCTTTAGCACCAGATGTTTGGTTAAATCATGTAACACACTCTACTTCAGCTGTTCCTTTTTCTGTAGATTAAGTTCTTGCTATTTTCTAAACCTAGAACATTTCAATGTTCTCATTTCAGAACATTGAAACCCTCCCCACTACTTAAGACACTTTGCATATTCCTTCCTTTCCACAAACTCAGAATTATTAAATCCCCTGCCAAATGATGGCTACACATTTTCTAGCCATTCTCTGGAATTTTTCAGGTTTCTCATTCCATCTACTTGATATGACTGATGACTTCTCCTAAAGATGTAGGAATACACCATAGAAAACCATTGATCCTTTTGTTTCAGAGAAAAATTCTAATTAGAAGAAAAAGTAAAATTATTCATGCAATATTCTACTGTACAATAAGGAACACAGATAAGCACTTAATAAAGAATATTATAGAAGAGGAAGAGGAAAAGGAAAAGGCAGAGGAAGAAGAGAAGGAAATAGGAGGAAGAGTAGAACAAATGATTTTTTTCTTTTTGCGTCACACCCGGTGCACAGGGGTTACTCCTGGCTCATGCACTCAGGAATTACTCCTGGTGGTGCTCAGGGGGCCATATGGGATGCAGGGAATCGAATCTGGGTCAGCCATGTGCAAGGCAAGCGCCCTACCCGCTGTGCTATTGCTACAGCACCAACAATAAATAATTTTTAAGGTGTCATCCAGAATTTTCTGTGTGAAACATTAAAACTTTGACAAAAGACCAATATAAATGAGTTGATTAAATCTGATTACAGATTGATTGGTCACATGATTTGGGAAACATTACTAAACATTGAACTTTGGTTTTCTTCATCAGTAATTCTAGGGTGACATGTATTTTTCACAAGGTTGCAAAGAAAATTAAATGAAAGTATGCAACATAAGCTTTAGTAAATGACTAAACACCTCCAAGGTATGAGTGAGGACCAGAGATTGAGTACTTTTTATGATAAATTAATTAGACAATAACAAGAGACCAGAGAAATCATACAAGGGTTGTTACTGGCTGTTCATGCAGTGGACCCAGCTTTGCTCTCCGACACTACGTTTTTTTTTTTTTTTGGATGGAACACCAAACCAATTTTTACTTTTATTTATGAATTCTGATGAAGAAGTCTGACCATCTCATCGGAATGAATGGTGTGAGGCTCTTCCTGCTCCTGGAGCGAGCAGATGTCATTGGGCTATAACTAGCACGCGACAGGGACAAATGGAGATGTTACTGGTGCCCGCTCGAGCAAATTGAAGATCAGCCGGAAGACAAGTGATACAAGTGATGAATGTTTTGGTTTTTGCACCACAGCCGGCTGTGCTCAGGGCCCCCTCCTGGCCCTAGGCTCAGGGACCACTCCTGGCGGGCTTAGGGGACTCTCTGGGGTGCTAAGGATCAAACCTGAGTCGGCCGGGTGCAAGGCAAGTGCTCTCCCCATTGTACTCATGCCTGATGCCCTTGGAGACAGGGCTTGGGAGTTCTCGGCATTGTGACGCCGTCTTTCCATCGGTTCTGATGGCCCAAGGAGATGGACTGGTCCTGACGAGTCACGCTGTGACCGGTCGAGTGACCGCTTTGGGAGACAGCTGTGGTTTGGCTTCCTTGCCAGGTATGGACTTGTGGTGTATGCGGCTTGCGCATCCCCTGGTGCTGAGGGAACTGAAGTGACAGTCACGAAAGTGACGCCTGCTTGGCTGAGTGTTTTGAAGGCCATCTTAGCATTCCTGTCGGAGGGATGTGGTTTGTGCTTCTCATTATGTTCATGGCCCTCTGCTTTCCCCTGGAAGTCGGGAGGGCTCAGATCTGACTTCTGGAGGTCCGAGTCTGTGGAGATCGCGTGAGTGGGCTTCTGTATTTTGTGACCCACGAGAAGACTTTTTCTCCAGAGCTTTCCTTCCTGAATTTCTCCCAGTGGGGGATTTTCTTGATTTTCTACCCACTGTGCATTCTCATGCCTTCTCCCGCACAAACATCTGTCTGTCCTTTCGGGCCAATCTGCCATTTAGTGCAGCTCATCTCCACCCTGGACCCTGAACCTGCGTGACCAGCGGGACCGTGGAGAGACAAATGACCATCTATGCCCTCCTCAGCTTGTCTGTAGCCATCGTCACCTCTTGCTGGGGTTTCCTCCCATACAGCCTTCCGAATGATGCCTTCAGGGGATGGACAAGCGTGCAGGTCGGGGCTGACAAGCTCCAGCATTTAGAAATACTGACAGACTTTCCTCCCTCACTACAAAGTGTGTTTTTTTAAGCATGTCCGGAGCAGACTGCCCCGACCTTCCTTCAAAAGTGGAATCCCCATGAATTAACAGAGTTTTAAAGTTATTCATGATGGAGTTTCGGGTGTACAATGTTTCAACACCCTTCACAACTGCCTATTTCCCTCCACCGAGGTTTCCTGTCGCTGGAAAGGCACCATTTCTGTTTCCCCTTTAGGAGCGGTGGCTTACCCTACGGTTAGTGGTTGGGTACTATGCCTGTCACTGTAACTCCGTTCGGTCTGGCTGTGTCACACCGGTGAGCGGCTTGAGTCTTTCCAGAGACGGAAGGAGGTTCATTGGAAGCAATCCAACGGATTTCACTCCCAGACCTCACCCTTCTCCCAGACACGCCACACCTGGCTCACACGGACATGACGATGCTGAACGACACTTTGGGACGACTCCTCGACACTTTTTGTCCAAGAAAAAAGTGGCTTGAGCACAGAAATCTGAAGCTTCTCGGGCTTCGGGAGGGACAAAGGCAGAGACAAGAACGATATTGCAGAGACGCGAAGTCCCCTCATTTTGACTAGGCGTGGTCCTCCCTAAGGCAAATTTATTTTTGATTAGGAAGCGAGGAAAAGAATGAGTCCCCTTATTCTAAGGAGGAACTTCATCTAGGATGGAAGTGCCAGCGAGTGAGATGAAAGTGGTCTCCACGCACCTGGGGCTCCTGCTTTCTCCGGGAGTTTGGTGTGAATGTGGGGCCCAGGCTAGAGTGGGTGCGGCTGACTGGGGGTTCGCCCTGGTCTTGTGCCCAGGATATTCCCAAATCACTTGCTGAATGGAGTTGGGACTTTTCTCTAGTCTATTCTTGGCTTGGAGGCTGTTTGTGGCCAACCCTAAGAGAGCGCCCCCCAGGATTTTCCAGTTTCTGCTAGAGCCCCTCCTTTGTACACGCTTCATTTTTACAAAGCAGAAATTGTGACTTGTTTCTCAACAGGTGAACATTTTGAGGTCTAGAATTTGATAGTAGAAAAGGAAAGACTGTTTTTTCTTTTTGCTATACAACTAGCATTGTTCGGGCCTTACTCCTGGCTTTGTGCTCAAGGATCACTCCTGGTAGTGCTCAGAGGACCATATTTAGTGCCAGAAACAAACCCAGCACAAGGTGACTGCCTCCCCTGCAGAACTATTTCTCTGTCTCGAGTCTTTTCTTATATGTATTTTGGTGCCACCCTGGCAATGCTCAGGGCTTACTCCTGGCTCTGCACTCGTGGTGATGCTCAGGGGACTGTATGGGATGCCCAGAATCGAACCCAGGTTGATCGCATGCAGGCAAACACCTTCCCTGCGGTACTATCTCCCCAGCTTCACAGCGATTGGATGTAATGAGTCTGAAGAAGTTGGCACCTGTCGGCTTATGGAGGGCGACATGTGGCCAGGACTCAAGCTGAGAGTCCCCCAGGACTGACAACCAAGAGAAACTTGTGGACATCATATGGCAGCAAAGGAACCGAATTTTGCCAATAACTTGAATGAACTTTGAAAAGGATCTTTCCCAGTCGTGTCTTCAAGTTGCGACTACAGTCCGGCTTACACTTCGACATGCCCGTGAGCCCCAGCCCGAGGTCCTGACCCATGAGAACTGGGAGAGAAAGCTTTTTAGGTGCCCAATTTGTGGCCGTTTGTTACACATCACTTGGGAAATACATTCCCCACACATGAGGGCCAGTACCATGGCTTCAGAATCCAGGGAAGCTGCATGGGTTGGTCAAGGAAGAAACATGGAGATGTGCTGTTTCTCCCAGCTCAGGCTACAGTTCTCATTTGCTGGCCTCTGGCAGACAACACAACCACAGACTAAGCAGTTGACAAACACCCGCAGATATTTCAGAGACAGAGACGCTGGCTTCTCTGCCCCTTCCCCTTCAAGAAGCGTGTGCAGGCATCAGTTTTGAAGAGAGATAGCCCTGAATCCATCCAGCCCCGTGTTCACTCACTGGGCTTAGCAATGGGCGGGGGCTGGGGTCCCAACACTTTCAGTTGTTGCTATCATTCCATCCAGTGACCTGGTTGTCCTAATGCGAGCCTCACTGGGCACACAGCTTGGCACTTAGAACATCTAGACGGTTGGCAGTTGGGACAGCCAAAGGCTTGGCAGTTGGGACCATGCGATGCTTGGCAGTTGGAAGATCGAGATGCCAGCTTCTTTTGGCCTCTAAGCTGAGCATCTCTGTGCCAGGCCCCTTGGGACCTCAGCTGGGCTTGCAGCTGGAGCCCCATCTCTGGAGAGTCTCCACCCAGAATGTGCTCGCAGCTGTAGAAGTGGGCTTCCCCTCTCTGGCCCGAGAGAACGTTCAAGAATGACGCACAGTCAAAGTTGTCCAGTCCTTACACCAGTGTGTGCTACACTGCCACTCTACCTGCCAACACCCGGAGTCTTTGCTGCAGCTTTGAACACCGTGCCACCTTTCCCCTGGGTGCAGATGCTGTGGGTCTCTCGGGATTTTCTGGAAACTCTTTGGTGAAGATATTCCTCGGTGAATCAGCGGGTCGTTTGTCCCAGATATGTAGGGGCTCTGAATCAGGACCAGGCGAAGGAAAAGGATGGATGCTGCTGGGAAATCACCAAGACTCAGGTTCCAGCTACAGACCGGGATCCGGGCGCACAAAACTCCTCCCTTGGGTGGCAGGAAGGTGGCACAAAGGGCTGCACCCAAGCGGGGTCCGGATACTACATGGTTACCAAAGCATCACTGGGTGCAGCTATGGAGGTGCCTGAGCACTGCAGAGGAGGCTCAAGAAAGCTAAACAACAACAAAGGACATTTTCATTTGGCCAAATTTGCCAGGAGGAACTCAGGGTCCCTGATCATAGTCTGAGAGATTCTTCTCCTCGCAAATGATAAAGCAGTCAACATAATCTCATTTTTTCCACTAGTAAAACCCAGTATATAATGTCAATCTTAGATCTGAACTGGGTTTCCACTCACTTCATGGCTTATTGTCTCTTAGATCATCTTGCAATTCTACTGTAGCAATTTTCTGTATTAATTCACCCTCTCTCTTTGATCTTTTAAATAAAATGTAAATTCTCTAATTCTCTTTTTCAGATCTAAAATCAAATTCTTAGCACTTAGAAAAGGAGAATAACATGAAAAATTACTTCAATGAGCTTTAGTGAGCTTCTCTTTATGTTCCAACCTATGAACTAAGGAAGAATTTCTGCATTCAAAATTTAAGTCATGTCCTGAATTCTGGAGAAATTAGAAAAGGCTGGACACTGAAAACAGAGCCTTATTTTCAAACCTGAAATCTAATTCCTCTGTTAGTAAATTAATGAAGGTCATGGTAGTGATCAAGAAAATGGGTTTTATCAATTTCCTTGAGAACTCCTAATATCTATAAGCTTATAGCCCATTTAATGTCTGCCATTACACAGCATTTTTGAAAAGTAACTTAACATAATAGAAAATTAAGAGCAATCACCTTCCATTTCAGATGTATCCAAGATTTCTGGGAAAATGATAATATACGCTAAAGAACAATTTATAAAATAACCAATTTTAAGGGATTCTTAAAAAGGTGAATGCATGGAAGCTCTCCTAACTGCATGGCAGGCATTAATAAGCCATTGCAACAGCATTGCCAAAGGTATTTAAAAGTTCTTGCAGTACCCTGGAGGGGATCGGGTCAGCCCTGTGCCCACCCAAACTGGGACCCGATTCCTCTCACATTCCAAAATCTCTGCCATGCTGCCAGCTGGTCTCCACTCTCTTAGGACCAAGTCTCATTCAGAAATTAATCTGCTGAAAAAATCAGGTGTGCTGGTTTTGTGACTGAACTCTTCAGGCTTTTCTCAGAGTCAGGGTGGGCTACCTCACCCCAACTTTCCAGAAGCCCCAGTATTCACATCCATACCCCAAAGACACCACTCAGTTGTAAACTTAATTCCATGTGTACCAACCCCTGAAAACTTCTGGACATCCTGGAATACAGCTGCAAGACAACTCAATCTCTTCAACACTAATAAACCAGTAGTAGCACACCAGATTGGATAGGATGTAATGCAGAAGGCAACCAATCTTGATTAACAAAACATAAACACAGAAGCATTAACCTGTGTTGTCTTAATAATCTCACATACAAATACTTATGTCTCCAAGGTGAGATACAATAATTTACACTAATTTTCTTCTAAGGAAACATCTTTGATCATTCTGTTAGCAAAATTATTGATAACAAGCAATATAAAATAAATTATTGAAGGCCTGCTATAGAGGCATACTTAAGGGGAAATTGAGAAAATTGGAAACAATGGTGGAGGGAAGGTGTTAATGGTGGTGGGATTGATGTTGGAATATTGAATGCCTGAAAAAATTATCATAAACTACAATGTTTAAAGTGTAGGGAAACATTTTACATATGAAGGCTTTACCTGTTTCATGTAAATTCCAAAATATATTAATATATTATTGCTTTAAAACTTTTATTAATGACTGTGTGACATGATTATTATGAGGTACAAGTATAAACTAATAAAATTATTTTTTATTAACTATAATGAGATCCAAATACACTATAGCTTTGTTATCCCATTGCTCATCGATTTGCTTGAGTGAGCACCAGTAACATCTCCATTGTAAGGCGTTTTGTTACTCTTTTTGGCATATTGAATATGCTACAGGTAGCTTGCCAGGCTCTACTGTGTGGGCAGGATATTCTCAGTAGCTTACTGGGCTCTTCAAGAGGAATGGAGGAATCAAACCTGGGTCAGCTGCATGCAAGGCAAAGCCCTACCCACTATAAAATAAAATTTAATGTCATATATTTTAGATTTCAGAGTTGAAAAGCTATATATGTATATGAGAATAGGCATTGTATTATATTGTATTAAATGGTTTAAATTTTTTATTTACATAGGACAAAATCATATTGCAATCACAAATTAGCTCTTACTGATTTTTTTCCTGATCATTCAATTTGCCATTTCTTAAAGTTTTCTTGGAGAAAGCAATATAAAGTAAATTTGTTATGTACAAAACAAATAAATGTAGGCAGGTTGGGATTGAGAGTCAAACTGGGAATATTGGTGGAGGGGAAGTCACATGGTAGTGTTGAAATACTAAATGTTTGAAACAACTGCATAATGAGCAACTTTGTAAATCACTGTGTTTTTAATAAAATTAATTTAAAAGAAGGCTTTGCCGGTCAATTTACTATCCCTAACTCTATTAACTCTGTTTCCTCTCTATCCTTTCATACATGTGCCCTCGTGCACCCCACGAGATACAGAGCTTCAGATGCTTCCTATCACTGACCTTGGGACAAAGAAACACTTGTTTTCTTGCTTTGCTCCTTTTCAAAATTTACTTTCCCCACCACCTTCAAGTTACTAACAGTTCCTAGGCGTGCTAGGGAGAGGGCATTAAAGAGAACATGCAAAACAAATAGGTAGGCAGTTCTATGTCCAAATTCCAGCTTTTGTTCTCATCTCAGTTCTTAACTACTTACTTCATTAATTTCAAAGAACTGGATGCAGATGAAGAAAAGTTAGCACTTGTTGATGTTATCAAGACCTTGCCTTCCAAAGGCACGGCTTAGGAGTTGGCCTACTCAGAGTTGCACTACTCGAAAGGAAAGTGCACCAACCAGGTTAGCCACAGGATACAAGTTAACTGGATTCCTTCTCAAGATAATCCTTAAGTTACACCTCAATTTGGTTAAAGTGAATCACTCAATCATTCTTCTGGTCTTAGGCTGGTCTACTTCCTTCCAATCATCTCCCCAGTGGAAAGTCAGAAGGATTCAGGAGTGCACGAGAGCTGACTTGTCTGAATTCCCAAGATCTGTGTGTATATTTGCATACAGCAATTATCATGCCAGAACTGGAAATTAGCTATGAAGAAAGTGTTAAAACCACCAGAAAAAAACAACAACAAATACAGCAAAGCAGTACCTTCCCTTTTTTCTCCTTTTCTCTTTCCTTTTTTCCTTCCTTCCTTCCTTCCTTCCTTCCTTCCTTCCTTCCTTCCTTCCTTCCTTCCTTCCTTCCTTCCTTCCTTCCTTCCTTCCTTCCTTCCTTCCTTCCTTCCTGCTCCTTCCTTCCTTCTTTCCCTCTCTTTCCCTTCATTTTTAATTTTCCTTTTCCTTTTAAATTTCCTTTTCCATTTTGAATTCCCTAATAATTAGTTGTTCATCACTTACTAGCATGTCAATAATGGGATTTTTCTCTAACCAAACCTGATAAGGTAACTCTCTTTTTTAAAATAAATTCCTTATTGTCTTCATGATAATCACAAATGAGTTTTCCAGCCATTAATTTAAAATATGTTTGAATTTTCTCTCCATCTTACTTTACTTCTTGCCTAGGTTCTACACTATGCCATAACCTAAAGTGCCTGAGTTTATGTTGATTTCATGTGTAAGCTGAGATTGTAACAAGAGCATCATGTGATAATCCCCATAACCTGTGAATGCATCCTTTTGTGGCATAAACAGAATGTTTATAGATGTGATTAAGTGACAACTCTGTAGATAAGAAGATTATCCTGACAAATCCTATTGATACTAAATTCAGTTGCAAAGATTCTAATTTTGGGGGGAATATTCCCAACAGATTTCCCCCCTTGTACTTCCAGAGATAGTATGACACCTCCAACACGTTTATTTGAGCCAAGAGATCCTAATTTCAGATTTCTGATGTTCAGAAACATTTTCATTTTAAGCCCTGCTGTTTGTAGTAGTTTGTTACACTAGGCACAGGAAGTCAACATATCAGATCAGGTGTGTTCTCTAGGCCTTCTTCTCCTCAACAACTTTAAATTTTCTCTGCAGGACACACTTACAACATCTGCTTCTGCTCTGTCCTCTTGCAACTCCATAGAACTAGACTAGAAGTCTTTTTGTTTCTTTTCTCCCTCCCCATTATGTTTTGTTTCTCTTTTCCTTAATTCTAATTCAAACATATATTTATCATTTACCCTTTCATGTCATAACTAGGTCATATTTTGGTGATAGAAACTTTGCATTATGAAGCATAAAGACAAAAATCTCCAGGAAAAGAAATATGTGGGCTGGAGCAATAGCACAGCGGTAGGGCATTTGCCTTTCATGCGGTTGACCCGTGTTCGAACCCTCCACCCCTCTCAGAGAGCCACGCAGGATGAGGGCTTGGTCCTCCAGGTGGAGGCTGAAGACGAAGGAAGAGGAGAGTGAGGTGCCCAGTGAAAGCTCATTCGACCCCGAGCCCATGGTGTCCTGAAGCACCCACGAGGATCCTCCTCTGGGGTAACCAGGGGTCAGAGAAGGGAGTGGATGGGGACACGAAAGGGCCACGAGGGAGTCGTCAGGCAGCCCTGGTGTGTGTGGTGTTGGTGAGGAGAGGCAGAGGAAAGGGACAGGCCAGCTGACTGTGGGCTCCATAGTCATTCATTCATTCTCTCATTCATTCCTGTGCCAAGTGTCATCCTGTGTCAGGGAGCAGACCATACTACCCAGAAGACTATGGGGAATATTGTCTGCCATACATCTCTCATTGTGAGACTTATTGTTACTGTTTTTGGCATATCCAATACACTACAGGTAGCTTGCCAGGCTCTGCCGTGCGGGCGCGATATTCTAGGGTGGCTTGCCAGGTACTCCGAGAGGGATGGAGGAATCGAACATGGGTCGGCCCCATGAAAGGCAAATGCCCTACCACTGTGCTATCGCTTCAGCCCACAATAAAATAAAATAAAATAAAACAACCAGAAACCAGCCCTGCTGTAGGGGTCGGCCAGAGGTGTGGGCACTGCCCTGCATGCTCCCACCTCCAATTCAATCTGCAGCCTCTTGTGCTCATGGAGATAAGCTCTGAGCAACCCCAAGAAAGAAAACAGAAAAAAGGAAACAGATGGGCTGAAGAGATAGCAGAGTGAAGGGTGCTTACCTTGCATGCAGCAGATTTGGGTTCAAACCCTGGTACCCCATGTGATCCTCTGAGCATGACCACGATCAATTTCTGAGTTCAGAAATAAGAGTAACCCCTGAGCACTGCCATCTGTGCTCCAAACCTCCCCTAAAAAAAACAAATAAAGGAAATAAATAGCCCTGCCTTGCTGGGGGACCCTGTAGTGCTGGGTATCACCAGGCTGGCTGCATGCAAGGCTTGTGTCTTAGGCCGTACTATCTTATTTTTACCCTTAAGGTAAATATTTTGATGCAACATTGTTTTTCTCTTTTGAGATTTATTTATGAGTCTCTGAAGGAAGGCTGATAGTAGAGCTTACATAATGGCACTGGCGTTGGTTCATGGGTGTGACTGCCAGTGCTTCCAGGAGTATTGGGAAGTGGGAGAGTAACCCACCCCAACTCCGAGAAAGCCTGAAAGATTTCAGTCACAAAATCCACATACCCAAATTTTCAGCAGATTGTGGGTAGGGCGTTTGCCTTGCAAGCAGCTGACTTCAATTCCTCCATCCTTCTCAGAGAGCCCAGCAAACTACCAAGAGTATCCCACCCATATGGCAGAGCCTGGCAAGCTACCCATGGAGTAGAGCATTTGATATGCTAAAAACAGTAACAAGTCTCACAATGGAGATGTTACTGGTGCTCAATTGAGCAAATTGATGAACAATGGGATGCCAGTGCTACAGTAGTATATGCACACACACACACACACACACACACACACACACACACACACACATACTCACACACTTTAATTAAAGTGCATGGGCAGAGTGGTAGGAGTAGTAAAAGGGACAGCTCTGTCATCATTCCTAACATTATGTAGAAGTTATCAAATTTAAGTCCTCTCTTTATTCCAGGCACTATGTTAGGAGTCTTATAACTGTTTCTAGTCCACATTGTATGTTTCTTTAAAGCTATTTTTCATGGAGCAATAGCACAGCTGGTAGGGCTTTTGCCTTGCATGAAGCTGACCCAGGTTCGATTCCTCCACCACTCTCAGAGAGCGCAGCAAGATACAGTAAACAGCACTTGGGTTTCAAGGTAATGAAGAAGTAGACTGATTTTTCTTTTATTAATGTCCTGAGCCTTTTAGGGCTGGAGCGATGGCACAGCAGTAAGGCTGCATCAGGTCCAATTGGGTTGGACCAACCTGGGTTCAATTTCTGGCATCCTATATGGTCCTCTGAGCAAGTACAGAGGCAGGGGTAACATCTGAGCATCACCAGGTGTTGCCGTCAAACAAAACCAAAACAAAACATCTTGAGCCTTTCTAGTTGGCTGAATCTTAATTTAAACAAACCCCAACCTAGAAAAATGTGTTGAATAATTGATAAAGGTAGCATTTCTATCAAGTTAATCAGAAAAAAATCTCCCTATCATACCCTCAAGTTTTAATGACATCTAATAGTTTTGCTCTTGGAGTTATCGTTGGAAGCCAGCCTTTTGTTGTGAATGACTTACACAATATCTCTGAGCCCAAGTTCCCTTGTCAACGAGATGAGAATAATCATAGAACTGCATAGTTTTCTGCACAAGTATCTATTGAATAACTGGTCCTCACTAAATGCTTGTTGAGTGAATGAGCAGAAGACAATGAGGAAATGCACATAGTAGCACTCAATGTGGAATAGAGTGAGTACCTGTTCTACTACTATCCTCAGTGTCACTGTCAATGGCTTTTTCTTGTTATTCTTTTCTTGTCCTGACAACTTTTCAGACTAGTTAAGATCTTGTATTCCAAGGATGGATGATCTGGATTTGAATCCTGGTACAATCTCTTTATGATCCTGGGCTATATAATGAGAATTAAATGAATTGTGCTTAAAATAATTCCCCACAGGCAATGCATTCACAAATAGATGGATAAATAAATCCTTAAATGAATTTTAATGAATTTCCTCTTTAATTCTTGCTAAAGTCTTTCTATGGGGAGGCTAGACTTAATAAAATTTATTCCAAAGGCATCTGCTAGGCTCATCTATAGTAAATTATCTTTCTGTCAAGAAACCATTGAGGTTTCTTTAGATGCTGATGTTGTATTGTGTCACATTCTCCAAAATTAGAATCACTTCTTCTGTCCCTTCCTACTTCCCCAACATAGAGTTAGCCACCTTCATTTTGTGTTTGCTTTAGAAATGTGTGTCAGAGAATTTCCATTAGATGAATTATTTTAAAATAATGAATCCTTAATTCAAGCAGGGCCTGCACTATACTTGCATAAGTTCTTTGTTTTATAACCTGAGAAAAATGGCCCAAGATATTGGAACTTGCTGACACCTGGTTAGTTAGTAGCTGATCTTTCAGTAAACTTATTTTTAGTAGGAGCTAGATCTTTACACAAGACACTCGTTCACCAATTTATTCAATGAATACTTAGGAGGAAAATATTCATATAGAGATCAAAAAACATTAATGTTTTTGAGATCAAAAGAGTAAATATAATAACAACAATCCTGTGCAACAGGTCTGCCTGTGTTGCTTGCTGGAAGCTAAAACCCGCCTTTGCTAGGCATTCATCTGATCAAATAAGAAATACCAACAAGTTCAGTGACCTGAAATTACCCTCTGCACTTATTCTTTCTGTGCTAGAGATATACCAAGTGAAAGGCATAAATGAAAGGATAATTGGCAATTGCAAAAAGAAGCGGAGTGGCTTCTTTAGAGAATGCAACTTAGGTGGGGGTGGATTTTGTTGCTTCATCTCATTTCTCTTTCACACTGTCTCATCACTTCCCCTCCCAGTATCTTGGTTCCTTGATCTATTAAATAAAAGAATTGGAACTAACTGAATTCTAAATCCTCTTTCTATTCACCATGCTGTGAGGCGGGCTGTGAATAAATGCTAAATTAGTAGCCTGTGCAAAAGTGTTCACTGATTATTACCCCATGCTCCAGCTAGGAGATTTCGTGTTGCCAAAATTCTTTTCCATAATGCATCTCTTAGAGTGACACACGGATAACTGTTAAACACGGCTGTAAAGTGAGAATATGCATTAACTTAGTGTAAAAACTGTGTGCCTCACAATTTCCAGATGTCAGATGCTTGTAATGTTGTCATTTTTCTTTTCACTGTTCAGATGTTCATACAAATGTCTGCGGGAACAATCTCCCAACAACACATTCCTTTCTATTTGTTCCTTCCAGTTTGTTCCTGGTGGATTCTCTGTTCTCGGAGGGCTCACCAAAGTAATACAGTCTTTCAGAATTTCACAGCCCCACCGCAATGCCTCCCTTGTGTGCAGCCTAAAAGATTGGCTCCTATGTGACTTTAAACACTTGAAAACGCAGACAGCTTGGTGGTGGGTAGTGTTTTCCCAAATTAGAGAAATTAAACTCTGAACTGTTCACATTTCAAGCAATCAGTTCCAGTTGGTACACACTCAATACCAGCTTTAGACATCTGAAGAGAAAATGTAATTTTGGCAGCAAGAGTTGTTAGTAGGAATATAAGCCCCAATCATCATAAAATGTACATAAGAGCCCCAAATGAATTTTGATCAAGCGATTTCTTGTCTACGTCAACTGAGATACTTAGAGACTATTTTCATTTTATCAGAAAATAGAGAAAAGTGTAAGACTAATCAAAGATGAAATCTCATTAAGTTTCATTCTGCAGATGAGTTCATATTGCACCTATTCAGGTAAATATTGGACAGAATAGGATAGTGCCATCTAGAGGTGTTCAATAGGCCACTCAGAAACTCAGTATTTCAATATAATGAAGAACCAACCTCTTACATGAATATCTTACTAAATTAAGTGGCATAGGTCATGCCGAGTGGAAATTTAGGGAGATTCCTTCTATGTAACAGTTTAAGGAGCTCATGAAGTCAAAGGGCTGCAGATAATCTTTTGCATTATGTCTGCAGATAGAAAAAAGAGCGAGAGAAAATTGAGAATTTCTTGAAGGTTTCTGGGTAAGATCAGTCTTAGAGTGATCGATCCTTATTACTACTGCCCACATTCTACAGTCCAGAACATCATCTCATCACCCTGCAAGGTAACCTAGAAACATATTCTTGCTGTGTGTACCCAGGTAAATATGGTGAAAAAAATTCTTCGTGTTTATCATTTGCCAGAAGAATTACCAAGTAGATGAACAGGAATCTCTTCTATGGAGCTCCAATACTATGCTTTTGGAAATTATATTCATTTGCAGAAATTCATTTTAAGAATAGTTTTAATCCAAATTACAAGGATAAATAGAAGTATAAACTTGTGTTTGAGGTGAATAAGCATCTAGATATTCTAAAATGCTTCCTTTTGCTTGTATAAACGTGGATTTGAATATTTGACTCAAGTTCGAAGATTTCATTGGTGACTAGCTCAGACATTACCTAAGAGTATCTTGGAGCTATTTGGTCTGGCTATACTTATTATGCAAGATATAATCTTGGGAATGTTCTTTTCCCTGCCCATTTTCCTTTTTATGCCTTCATCTCTGAGATATTAACTGCTTCCATTGTTTCAACTATAAACTAGAGGTTGACAACCTTCAACACATATTTTTATCATCACCCCTATCCTCTGTGTTGAACCAACTGCCTATAGAGCATTCCTTAGGACCCCACACATTCTTCTGTGGTCAATATGTATAAATTAAAATATTTTTCTCTCAAAATATGTCCTTATTACCATTTTTCTAGTTCCCTAGTGATTCTTCTGGATGAGTATGTGCTCCAGCCCTGTGTATACTTCTTCAGCCCAGACAGTGGTTTATCTTTTATTTATAGTGTTATTGAGGTTTATAAACACCTCATCTTACCAGCACTTGATGTAAACTTCTAGAGTATATGTAAAACTTGAAAAACTTTGAATTCCTGTAATAAAACTCTCTCTCTATATATATATATACATATATATATATATTTGTTGGTTGGTTAATTTTTTGGGGGGATACTCAGGCCTCATTCATGGCTCTGCACTCAGGGATCACCTTTGGTGATCAACAGTATATGGTGCTAGATATCTAAATCAGGGTGGCTGAATGCAAGACAAGTGCCTTACCCACTGTATTATTGCGTGGTCTGGAGGGTTGTATATATGATTTTTATTATAAAAGTATACGTAATTATATATATAAAGGGCTGGAGCAATAGCACAGTGAGTAGGGCATTCACCTTGCATGCAGCCAACCCGGGTTCGATCCCCAGCATCCCGTATAGGGGCTGGAGCGATAGCACAGCGGTTGGGCATTTGCCTTTCAAATGGCCGACCCAAGTTCGATTCCTCCGCCCCTCTTGGAGAGCCTGGCAAGCTACCGAGAGGATCGAGCCCACGCGGCAGAGCCTGGCGAGCTACCCATGCATATTCGATATGCCAAAAACAGTAACAATAAGTCTCTCAATGAAAGATGTTACTGGTGCCTGCTTGAACAAATCGATGAGCAATGGGATGACAGTGACAGTGATATATATAAAATCTCTTTATCACTCTAAAATATCTCTCTACATATATGTGTATTTGTGTGTGGGTGTGTGTGTTTGGCTGAGTGATATATGTATATATAATATATTCTATATTGCTCAGGCACACACACACATACACACACATATATATTTGTATACACACAATATATATATTCTCTCCAACACACACACACACACACATGCACACACCCCATCTATTTTCTCTCCATACATATATATGGAGAGAGCAAGTGTAAGAAAGAAAGTGATTAATCTGAGATGCTCCCTGACATAGCCTCCAAATGGAGGGTTCTATTCTAATGAGGAGCCCTAAATTTAAACTTCATAAACAGTCTACACTCATTTATTTTCAGATATCTGTCTCCACTTACATTAGCCTTGCAAAGATCTAATTATCTTAGATAGGAACCAATGAAAATAATTCAAATTGTACCTATTTTTAAACACTTTTTTGTCAAAAAAGCACATTTTTTTTACCTTATTTTATAGGGCAATTATGACCTAGTCCTAACTTCTCATTCTAGTGTGACCTCCTATAATTTCTGCTTTGTAGGTTAGCTGTTTACCTGAGAGATTTATTACTATACCTTTCACTCCATCTTGAACATGATCCCTTTCCTGATAGAGGGAAAATGTTTTCAATATTTCACAAGCACCTTGGCCTTTCCGGAAAAAAGAAAGTAGCATACAGAGAGAGTAGAAAGTTTCAATGTGCCCTACTAAAGTCTAATTCGTTTCATTGATTTGTTTTTATGCATTGGTCCTTAAAACCATTACATTCCAAATAGTTTCCACTCAAAAGCTCCATGAAGATAGAATTTTTATGTACTAATTTTTTTGCTGTTATAATTTTCCTGCTTCCAGGAGTGGGTCACATATAAAATTTCTTAAAATTTTAAAATATTGCCCACATCTTGCCTATGAAGAGATGAGATATTATTTAGTTGTGAAAAGTATGAGTTTCCTCATTTGTAAAGTAGCAGTTTTCATAGTAAATGCTTCATATAATTTTTATTTTGTTTTTGGACCACATCTGGCAGTGTTTAAGACTTAATCCTGGATCTTGTCAGAGATCACTCTTGGAAGTACATGGAGGAGCTTATATAGTGGTGGGAATCAACTTGGGTCAACCACGTGCAAGGCAAGAGCCTACCTGTTGTACTATATAGTACCTACCCTAAAATTTTTATAAAGCAATTAAAGTAACTTAGTTTTTCACCAGTGTCTGTACATAGTAAGTGCTCGATAAGGTAATATCTAACTTTATTTTAATTATAACTTTCATGCTGTAATGCCAAGAAAATGGTCATAGGATATGCCAGAAGGGACTTGAATTTGAGTCCCAGCAAAACCTGACTTTACTTTTGCCTGTTCTTGGAAATTGGGTGATGTCATTGGATTTTCTAAGCCTCAGCTTCTAACCCTCATAGAAATGCAAAATAAGTTTAATAAGAATAGGCATGACACAATTTTATGGTGGAAATTAAACAATATCTTTTAAAACATCTATGCTGTCCTATAAAATAATTTATTGGAATAGGAATTAGAGAAAGGAGACTTTCTGAGGGCTGTTATCTGAAGAAATCTAATGTGCTGCTTTTGCTCAGAGAGAGGCCATTGAAAAATCTCTTACACCGTTGAAGCAAAAATCATTATTGTTTTAATTGTAAACTCTAGGATGTTTTTACAGAATAACATCAATGATTAACAGTTCTAATTTGGGAGATAAAAAGGAATCTTTAGATCACAACTTGAGCCAATTTTACCAGCCAGGAATTAAATTTTAAATTTGTTTTATTTTCAGCCAACTTTTCTCCCTGTACAGTCTAAGGAGACTGTGTTCCTCTCTCATCTCTTTGTGTCTAAGGAGTGGACAGAAAGACTATTTTCCTCTCTGGGAAGGACACGTGCCAGGGCCAGAAGGTGAGGGAAGCCAGCTTTGACTAGAGATTTTACAGCTTTTGAAACATAGCCAAGGCCAGATCAGGAAAGGAATAGAATTTCTCCAAGATGCTAGAAACAATAAAAATCCAAAATAGAAACTCCTGTTGTGATGCGAATAAGAAAGCTTACACGATTAACAGAGAAACCAGCAGAGAGATGAAGTGTCGAAATGTTTTTAGTAGATGCTACAAGGGTTCCAATTTTAGGCACTCAGATTTTGTCATGTAGCAGCCAAGTGCTGTGAGGAGACACGGGGAAAGGGAGCAGTCCACTTACTAGCAGAAAGATCTACTACTTTCTTTTGTTTTACTTTTTGATATTTGTAGTCTCAGAGTCTATTCTGTAATGGTGAAGACAAGTCTTACCATTACTGGTAAGGTATTAATCCTGCCATTAGATGAAAGTTAAATTGGCTTAGAGTGATATATTCTCTCTCGGAGAGCCCAGCAAGCTACCGAGAGTATCCCGCCCGTACGGCAGAGCCTAACAAGCTACCCGTGATGCACTTGATATGTCCAAAACAGTAACAATAATGGTCCTCATTCCCCTGATCCTGAAAGAGCCCCCAGTATGCCATCAGGCTACACTAACACGAGACACGGATGAATGGAGATGTTACTGGTGCCCACTCAAGCAAATTGATGAACAACGGGATGGCAGTGACAGTGACAGAGTGATGTATAAAGGGAAAGCCTAGAAATCACTGATAAGTATTTAACCTGACTCATGGGCATGGACCCTGGTGACAATTTAGAGAGAGATCTCACACCAATCTGTAGAAGTGATGTGATCTTGATCAAATTATTTAACCCCTGAGAGTTTGCCTTATCCCTACTGGAAACATAAAGATAATTATAATACTGCACAGGGACTGTTGTGAAGATGGAATGATTCCATTATAGCATATATTTAAAGATTGAGTCACTATTATTTCTTTGTCTTTGCCTAAACGATCTATTTCAACCCTCACAATGATTCTATGAAGTAGGTTTTGCTATCCCTATTACATGGATGAAAACAAAAACTATGGATCCAAGCTCAACTTGCTAATAAATGTGTTCTTCATGTTTTTGAGTATGTTGTATTATATTATTTTAAAAATAGAGATACAAAATCATTTTTCCCGTGCTTCCTGTTTCCCCCAACAAACATAAAACCTTCAAGTCTGAATTAAAAAATTAATAGTTATTTCCTATTGGACTCTTTACACTCTTCTGTTCACTTTCCACCATGTTCCTGTCAGAACTATGGCTCAAGACAGTCCTGTTAGAGGAAAAGTTCTTAGAGTCAGTATTTCCATCAGAAAAAACTCTCTGGGAATGAGGCTAGTGCATCTGATTACTGAGCAAGCATGTCAAGAATATCACTCAAGGGGCCCAGAGAGATAGTTCAGGGAGCAAAGAGTTTGCTTTACACATAACAGATACTGGTTTCATCCCAGGTATCACATATGGTCCCTTGAACACCCTCAGAAGTATCCCCTAGTGCAAAAACAGAAGCAAGCCTTGAACCATGCCAGGTATGACCCACAAACCAAATCAAATGAAGCAAATAAATTCCTTTTGCCTGAGTCCTTTGCAAGAAATACATTTTTAAAAATTTATTTTAGTCACCATGATTACATTACTGTCAATTATAAGGTTTCATGTATGCAATGTACTGCTACTACATTTCTAACAGACTGTCTATTTCCCTCTACTGTTGTCTCAGGGTCATTTCCTCAGACTCCCATTTTACCACCATAGAAAGCTCAATTATGTACACCAGTTTACAAAGCTATTACTTTTGGCAATTTTTAAAAAATTCCCTTACTATGATTATCATATTGGACATATCAGAGAGATTGTTGTTTCTGTTCCTGTCTTGCTAGATTTCTCTCAGGATGATTATTCTAGTTTCACCGACATAGCAGCAATTGCTTGGTTTTTGTCTTATAGCATAGTAGTACCCAATTATATGTGTGTGTGTAATTTTTATCTAGTTATCTGTTCTTGTACACTTGGGTTGCTTCCAGATTTGGGCTACTGTGAATAGTGCTGCAATGACTATAAGAGCACAAATGTATTTTCCAAATAGGTTTTGGGCCTTTGGGGTAGATATTAAAATGTGGAATTGCTGAGTCATATGAAACTTTAGTTATTTGTGTTTTGAAGCGTCATGTTGTTTTCCAAAAGAAATACACCGGTTGACATTCCCATTGCAGTAGATGAGGATTCTTTTCCCCCACCACCCCACATATTCCTGTTTGCCAGTTCTGCTTCTTGTTGGGCTTTTTGATGTGTGGCAGTATCATTGGTTTAAGGTTATATCTCATTGTTTTTTTTATTTGCATTTCCCTGATGATTAATGACACAGAGAGCACTTTATCCATATACCTACTCATCATCTGTATATCTTCTTTGATAAAGTTTCTTCTCTTCTCATTTTTTGATGAGCTTTTTTTCTTTCCTTGTTCAGTTTTACCAGTGATTTATATACCTTTCATACTATCTTTTATCACAAGTTGTGGGGAAATATTTTCTCTCAGTCTGTTGGGTACTTTTTATTCTGGTTGGTCATCACTTCTTGTTAGGGATATATATATATCCCGCACGCTCAGATGAGTCTCAACCATGAAGGAACTGACAGAGGAACCCAGGTATGTGGGACCCGTGGCTGAGATCTCCAAGCCTGCTCAGATAGGGACTGGGCCTCCTCCACCCATATCCCCAGTTTTACAGTAGCTTGGCAGTCACACCCACAAACTGCCCCCGGCACCATATAATTTCATCAATGGCCAAGATCCAGAGACTATAAAACAAAGTTCCCGAAAGAGAGTGACACAATTTTTCCTGGGGCATGTGGCCACATTCACAGCTCTGCAACATCTTTATTTTTATTTATTTATTTATTTATTTATTTATTTATTTATTTATTTTCCCACGTGGAAGAGCCTAGCAAGCTACCCATGATGTATTTAATATGCCAAAAACAGGAACAACAACGTGCTCTTTGTGTTTCTGGAGTGAGCAGATGCCATTGGGCTACACTAGCATGCTACAGGGGCAAATGAAGATGTTACTGGTACCAGCTCAAGCAAATCAATAAACAATCAGATGACAGTGATATAGTGATACAGTGATATATATATACATATACATAGATATATGTATGTATATATAGGTCTATATACATACGTATATATGTATGTATATATGTCTCTATACATACATATATATTGCACTGCAGGTCTGTAAGTTTAACTTATGTGTGTTTAATTGCATAAAACACGCATCAGTTAATCAATTCAATCACCATATTGATATAAGGGTAAAACATCTTACCATACAGTAAATGAAAAGGCAGCATTTGACAGGATTCAGCACCCATTCGTTGTTTTCTAAAGGAAGAATCTGGGCGTTGCGGTAAACCATACAGGCCAGAGAATGCTCCGGACCCCAGACCGGGCCAGCAACACCGGGGAGCCAGAGGGAGAAGGTACAGCCGGTACGCCTTCTCCAGATGGAGCCCCGGCGACACTGAGCAGCTACTAACATGGCTGCAGGATGCAGGACTGGGACATCTCCAAACCGCGTGGCCTCGCCACCTTTTCTGAAAAATGAAAACATACAATCTATTGATGCCATCCAGCATGTCTGACTGTTGGAGGAAAAACTCCAAATAATAATAGTGAGATTCCTGTTGAAAATTGAATGTAATCAAAGTAAGGAAAGAGTAAAGTGAAAAATGTCTGCCACACAGGCAGAGGGGGAGTGGGAGGGGGGGTATGCGGGGGTTTGGTGGTAGATCAAATATGAAAACTTTGTAACTGTATTTCAGAGTGATTCAATAAAAATAATTTTAAAAAAAGACTCAATAAAATGAGCATAGAAGAAAATTTCCTCATTCCAATTAAAGCCCTCTATCTCAAACCCATAGCTCACACTCAGTCATAAAAAACTGAAAGCCTTCCTTCTGATATCAGGCACACAAAAAAGGTTGCCTCTTTTGAATACATATGATTATATTCTATATAATACTATATATGATTCAATATAGTATTAGAAGTCATCACCATAGCAATTAGGCATAAAAGATATATTAAGGGCACCATGATTGGAAAAAGAAGTAAAACTATTACTATTTGCAGGTGACATAATACTATACTTCGAAAATGCTAGACTCAAAAAATATCTCCTAGAAACAATAAATTTGTATAGTAATGTGGCAGAATACAAAAACAACACACGGAAAGCAATAGCATTCTTATATGGAAATAATAAAATAGACAATGGATATGTTCTTTAAAATTCACGTTCACAACTGCACCTCAAAAAATCAAGTATATGGGAGTTAGTTTAACAGAAGAAATGAAAGACTTATCTAAAGAAAACCATATATTATTATTAAAATAAATTAAAGAAGACAAGACAAAAATGGAAACATTCATTATTCACAAATTAGAGGGATCAATATAGTCAAAATGACAATTCTTGGGACTGAAGCAAGGGATCATACACATAGGATCAGCTCAAGAAATTCAATGATCAATGGGATGATTATTATGATGATGGCATTTACATTAATTCATTTTCTTATACTTTACAAAAGCATCATACCACAATAGCTTAGAAATTAAAAAATCGTGTCCTTCAATTCAGACAAAGAAAAAACTTCTTTAGAACAACATAGAGGGGCCAAAGATATAGTACACTGAGTAGGGCATTTGCCTTGCATGCAGCCAACCTAGGCTCAATCCCTGATTCCCCAAATGGTTCCCTGAACTCCATCAGATGTGATTCCAGATCATAGAGCTAGGAGTAATTCCTAATCACTGCTAGGTGTGGCCTTATAAACAAACAAAAATCTAAAAATTAAAAATAATAAACATATTTGAACTTTTTGCTGCTTTATCTTCTTAGACTATTTTTTCCTGTCCAAAATATTATGTGTGAAATTTGAGTTTAGATTAGAATTGGGATATTTCAAGTTTCTACTTTAACAAAAATGGATGTAAGTTATCAATATAGTGGCTCACAGTGCTTGTAATTTGTGTGTGTCCTTGGGAAATAACAACTTTGTCACGAAGTAAAGGAAGATAAGAGAGATCACCACTAACCATTATAGGAAGTTGAGAGTTTTAACTGACAAAATTGAGATTTGAATAAAGCAACAGTGTCAAATCTGAAAATCCTTATTTTTAATTAGGAAAAGGAGAATGAAGAGGGTGCAATAAAGATGAAATGAATATAAACAGAAGAATCCAATATCTCCCTTCAAGATGATGAATAACAGAAGTTTTTTTTTATAAATGGAATATATTCCTGAGATTATTTGCATTTTAGAATGTGAGTTAAACAAAACCTGAAGTAATAATTTGGCTTAAATGACATACTTAACAGAACTGTAAAATGAAGTCTAAGAGGTCAAGTCACGTGTCCAAAGTCGAATGAGAAAACAGTTGAAGGCACAAAGCTGGCAAAGGCATTTCATCTGCTATGTGGTAGTTTGTCCATGCTTGGATGGAATAGCTTTTTTGAGGTTGATTGTAAGGTAACCATTAGTATTTTAAATATGATTTTTTAAAAAAGGTATCACAGACATATTTTCAAAATATTCATCATATGCTAGAAAATACATAGAATTAGTTTCAAAACCTGACCCGCCAAGCTGGGCATGTTAATAGATCTCTGTTTCATTTCTTTGTGTCCAGAATGGGCAAGATGCTAGAGTGAAAGATATGTACTAAGGACACGTTATGGGGCCCAGAGAGAGACAGACCCTGAATATGCATTGTTTCCTATACCAAACTCACTACCAAGCTGGCAGAAGAATCACAAACAAAAGCTTGTTTCTCCTCAGTCTAGTCAGAATTCTTTGTCATAAGTCTTTATCACTCCCCTGTTGGCTGAATTTTCCACTTCACTTTGTTGAAGCAGTTGGTAGTAGCACCAAAAGCACAGGCATTTGGGGGCCAAGCTAATATAGCTTCAGGCACTAGCTTATTTTTTGCAATAGATGCTAGTCTCTAGTTTTTTGTCACTGGAAAATGTTAAAACCCATTCAGCTTGAATCCAGTGTTTAACTAGTTGGCTAAAAGCCAGAGAGCGCAATCACCCACTTGGGTCTTTTGCTGAAACAAGAGAATTCTAATATAATACTACTAAAATTATAAGGGGGCTTTCAACAGCTCAGAAAGTATTGCACTAGCTGCAGAATCATTTTTATACTGATTATTGCAGTTTACTGGGGTTTGTTAAACATTTAACTTTGGCGTTGGGGTGGGGGGGGAGGAGAATCACATATGGCAGTACTTTAGCTTAATTTCTAGTTCTATGCCAGCATGTCACTCCTGGTAGTGCTGGGAATTAAACCTGGACCAACAGCATGAAAGACAAATACCTAAGCCTCTGCATTATTACGCTGGCCCTTTTTCACTTAGCTTGAAGCTACAACATGCAGACAGTACTGAGCAGAAAAGGCCTTCCAAAAACCTCAAAGCTTTAAAAAACTTAAAACTAGAGAAAAGAATACCCCAATCTCATTATTATAAAGGAAGCATAAACAACCTCAGAGTCTCTATTCCAGGAACAGGATAAAGTAGGAAGAAGGTGGACCTAATGTCATTGGCACATGCTTTACATACTCATCATTGGTATTAACCTTTTGCTCAGTGCAGACTACAGGTCTTCCAATGAGCTGTCTTCCCCCATAGGAATGTGTGTTCATTAAGTGCCACAGCTGGGAACATTGTAGGGTTTTTTTGTGATGATGTTTAATGTTCAAAGTTATCCTTTGAACCTTACATTGAACCCTTGAGGGTGAAACCTTGAGAAGGTTCGTTTATGTGGCAACTTCCTCTCATTCTTTTTGCTATTGTTGGCAACACCATCTATTACCTCAGGAAGCCATTCCTACTCATGTAGGATATCCTGTTATGTGCCCAAACACTGTCTTTATAATTTAGCATGGGTCACAAATAGAAAGGGAAGGAAATAGATCTATTGAGAGCTTATTTAGCATTGGACCCTCAATTGCATATCTTATTTAGTCTTCAGAACAACGAAACAAAGTAGATATTTTAACACACATTTTACCTATAATGAGATGAAGGTACATAACACATGAATGTTTTATAGGGAAATGTATATGTACCAACATCACATAGCCATTATATCACTTAATCAGAAATAAAATTTGTGTTTCTAACTTAAGTTGATCTTTTTATTAATTATGCTATAGTTGTAAGAAAACTTCCTTTCAGACAATATGTATGAACAAATTTGTCTTTTTCTTCATTTGACATGTTTACACATAAATGAATATATACATGTAAGTTATACACATGTCTGTATATAACATATGTACATATTTAAAATTTTTAGTATCTGGAGCTACATATAGCAGAGAAATAAGTCATTATAGTTCCTGCCTTAAAGGGCTTAACAGATAAACATATATGAATTAAAATGTATAAATAGGCGGTTACACTGCAAAATAAAACGTGATTTAACTGAAAATTATGAGACCATAGGAGAACACAGAGAAGCCTCTTAATTCAGAGTTAGTAAACACTTCAAAAAGAATTAATGTATTACCAATAATCCCCAGGAGGTGAAAGAAATAAAATAGATATGAGGTTGGAACATAGGACTTAGTACATACAAAGACCTGGATATAAGGAGACAAAGAAGAACTTTGCACATTTGTAGAAGCACAAATTTTACAAAAAATTGTAGAATGGGAATAATTATAAACACTTCAATGCCTTACCCTACTCCTGGCCCTTAACAGGCCAGGTGCTGTGGAGACACAGAAGAAGGTGCTTTGGTTTTTCCCAATGGAGAGTTTATGCTTCTGTAAAAGAACAAAACTTGTAGAAAAGTGATGTCCTTGACAGATGCTACATGTGCAATCACAAATACCAAGGAATAGGGATGCTAGATAAAATAGTGACACTGTTCACAAAGTTGGGAGTTGGATGAAAGTAGACAGTACTTCAAAAAAGCTTTGAAGAATGAAGAAGCTTTATAGGGCAAGGTCAAACAGGGGTCCACCAGGTAAGGAAGCCAGAAAAGTGTATTCCAGGCATAGAATAAAGCTTTTTCTATGGGATGCCAGGTAGAATTGTTTCTTTGAAGACTTGTGAAGAATTATTAGTCATCTTTTCTGTATTTATTTAAGTACTTTTCTTACCAAATGACAAGAGGATATGAGACAACACGGGGGTATTCTTATTAGAAATGATGATAGTAGCTCGTTGAATGTTCCTAGCTGACCGTATGTGGTTCCCACACACAGCCTCTGCCCCATGCACCCAGGAAAATAAACCTTAAAAGGAATGGGCTACTGTGACAATTATAGTTGGAATAATCACTCTGAACCAGAACTGTGTGCTGAAAGTAGGTAAAGAGTTTTACATGGCAGCTTTTCAGTACTTGTATTACAAGCCATAATGCCCAAAAGGAGAGAGAGAGAGAGAGAAAGAAAGATGGGGGTAGGCAGAAGAAAAGTGTGTGCCTTAGAGGTAGATTTGGGGAGGGGACCGGAAAGAGAGAAACTGGGTACGTTGTGGTGGAAAATTGATGAAGGGGTGGGTATTGGAACATTATATGACCAAAACAAAATCACAAAAAACTGTAGCTGTGGATCTCATCATGGTGATTTAATAAATAAATAAATTAATTAATTAATTAATTAAAAATAGGCTTCATAGTTACAACAGAGTTCACTTTAGAGTCAATTGTTACAAGTTCTTGGACTGCATAAAAATCAAGGATTGGGATTATAGCAGTAGCACAGCGAGTAGGGTGTTTGCCTTGCAAACAGCCAACCTAGGTTCAGTTCCCAGCATCCCATATGGTCCCCTGAGCACTGCATTGCTGGGTTTAACCCAAAAAAGAAAAAAAAAAAGGATTGTGTTTACTTTTCTCCATTGCTGTATTTCCAGAATTTGTTACAGAATAAGTAAAAATGCATACTTTGACACTACTTTGAGGTTCAGGTTTATCATCTGATCAATTGAAACTATGGTTAGGCTCATATCTGCACTCAAGTTGAATTTAAATTCTGTTTTACCACATAGCCTTGTTTCACCACATGCTCCCTTTTGGATAAATTCCTCAACTTGCAGGAGTAGCAGGGGCTCCTGTTCTCACTATGAAGTTGAGTAAATAATATAGTTCCTCATAGGGATGAAATAATGTATCACATACATAAAATAAGATTGGCACTAGGCACACAAAATTTCATAGTAAAAATTAATCAACATTGCAATAATTATTAGAGAATTTTTTTAAATGTTAAAAGCATACTCTCATATAGATGAAAAAGTCTCCGTATTAAAGGTTTAATTTAACTTATGAGGAAACTAGTGAAACATTAAAAAGCACTTTAAAGGAGATCACGAAGATAGAGATATAGTCTTTGCATGGTCAGGATTATGGATTTGATCCCTAGTTCTTCCTGGTCCCCAGAGCACTGCCAGATGTAACTTCCACAACAAAACAAAAATGGTCAAAAGAGATTCCCAAAACAGACACTCATGAATTAGGCATGTTAAAACGCAAAAAAAAAAAAAGCAAAAAAGTGTGTTAATGGAGGAAATGTATTCTCTTATGTAGTAAGAAAAGAAATTAACTGAACTTTCACTGGGGTTTATTGACAAAATTTGCATGTCTATGAGCAAGAATAGCTTCACATTGTTATTGATTATCTATAGTGTAAGAATTGTAAATAGTGTCCATAGAAACAGAATACTAACAATGATTCTTTTCATTACAAAGATATTATTATATGGCCAGAGCAAAAGAACCAACCAAATACATCAAGGTACAAAGAATAAAGCAAAATAATCAGTAATTTAATGTTTGGTATAAGACCAAAAATATGCCTCTACTTGTACTCATTTGAAACATTCATAGAGACCCCAATTAAAAAAATACTTTAGCTCTTTAAATAGTATTCACTCATTTAAAATATATCTTATGGGTGCCTGAAGTAGAGGCAGGCTTGGGTTGGGAGTGACTTGAAGGGGTGGGAGGGAAACTGGGGACACTGATGCTGGAAAATTACACTGGTGAAAGGATAGGTGTAGGAACATTGTCTAATTGAAATGCAATCGTGAACAATTTTGTAATGCTCTATCTCATGGTGATTCAATAAAAATTTAAAAATTAAAATATATTTCTCATGTATACATACATATTGAATGAATGAGGTCCATTGTTGTTACTGTCCTTCGCCAACTACAAGACCAAGATGACTGCCTTCTGATGTCCTGATGGATCTATCACATCTTCCAGAAGGGCAATGGAGAGGATTATTCACAACTTCTACTCAGATCTCTTCAACAGCCATGTCCACCTGCCCACATACCAAATTCCTGGGGATGGATATGTCGTTCCCAACGTCCTCCCTTCTGAAATCCGACACACCATTTCGTCCACAAAGACGAGTACAGCACCCGGTCTAGACAAGGTCAGACCTGAACACCTGAAGAATCTTCCGCCAGTACTCGTCAACACACTGGTTCAGCTCTTCACATGCTACCTGTCCACGTGCAAGGTTCCATTCCAATGAAAAACCAGCAGGACTGTTCTGTTGTACAAGAAGGGAGACATCCATGACATTGGCAACTACCTCCCAATCTGCCTGTTGTCCATCGTCTACAAGTTGTTCACCTGAGTCATCCTGAATAGAATAGGCAGAACACCAGATGAAGGAGAACCATGCGAGAAAGCCGGGTTCTGAAAAGGATTCAGCAAGATTGACCATATCTACATGGTGACGAAGCTCATTGAAGTTTCGTGAGAGATTAAGATGCTACTCTGTCTACCATTCATTGGTTTAAAGAAGGCCTTTGATTCTGTTGAGATTGAAGCACTCATCAAAGCCCTAGCCAAATAGGGTGTTCAAACTCAGTACATCAAGAGCCTCCATGAACTGTATTACGGATTCACCACCAGGATCTCACCGTTCTACAAGAAAGTGATCATTGACATAAAGAGAGGGGTTCGGCAGGAAGATACCATTTCACCGAAACTCTTCAGTGCCACCCTCGAGAACATCATGTGACAATGACAACTGGAATGGGAAGGAATGGGAGTGAAGATTGATGGCCAGTAACTACACCACCTTCACTTCGCTGATGACATTGTTCTAATAACACCAAACATTAGCCAAGCGGCACAAATGCTGGCCAACTTCAACCGCGAGTGTGGAAAGGTCGGACTGCCGCTGAATCTCACTAAGACAATGTTCATGAAAAACAAACTAGTTCCTGACATGTTCCATTTGCTCTCAACAGAATGAACATCTCCTAATGCAGCAGCTATGTGTACCTGGGTCTCGAACTCAACATGAGAAACGACTTGGCGCCAGAACTGAGCAGGAGAAGAGAGCAGCGTGGAATGCCTTCAAGAGAGTCAAAGAAGTTGCTAAGAGGACAAAGAACCTCTGGCTCTGGCACATCTTTTCGACTCCACCGTTCTTCTTGCACTAACATATGCCTCAGAGACCTGGGCCCTATGCAAATAGGACGAGAACATCACACTTCACTCAAGTGAGAGAAGGAATCGGAGTTGCGACCTCCCTCCACGATCAAGAATCAGGCTATCTAGATACCACTGAGCATGCAACAGAGATGAATGGAGACATTATTGGCGCCCGCTGGACCAAATTGAAGATCAACGGGATGATAAGTGATACAAGTGAAGTGATACATACATATTAGCATGAAAAGTACATCATGATGAATTGTCATATGAAAAAATATAGATTATAAGGTAGACAACATAGTGTAATATGCTCATAAAAATATCATAGAGATATATCTATATACATTATTATATGTGCATATATACTTATATGTATGATAGACCTGCTAACACAAAAATCATACTATGAGATGTCACTATGACCTCATGAAATTTGATAAATATCTCAATAATCTGGGCTGGAGTGATAGCACAGCGGGTAGTGCGTTTGCCTTGCACACAGTTGACTATGATTCAATTCCTTCACCACTCTCGGAGAGCCCAGCAAGCTATAGAGAGTATCCCACCCACACGGTGTAACCTGGAAAGCTACACATAGTGTATTTGATATGCCAAAAACAGTAACAACTAGTCTCACAATGAAGACGTTACTGGTGGCTGCTCGAGCAAATCAATGGACTATGGCAAAATCAATGGACTGTAGGACTACGACAGTCCTACAGTGCTACAGTGCTCAATATCCTATTTATCCCCAGCTATCTCCCAACAGCTATGACCTTTCTGATGCTATGAGAGAAGAAACTACTTAGAGGAAGGGCTAAATAAACAGCAGAAGGCAAAATTGGAGAACATTCACACTCCATTCTAATGGGAGCTATTCCTAAGTAGATTACTCACCTCTGCACTACACTTTTGTCTTCTATGTAACTCTGTCTTAGTAGCTGAAGAGTTTCCTTGAGGAGAGGGGAACATCCTGCTCAATCCTTCTGTCTCTCGTGGCCATCTAATTGCGTGCCATGATTGATACCCAGTGTTAACTGTACAAACGAGTGCATTTGAATGAAAGAATGGTATGTTATGCATACTTCTATTCAACATACATCACCTAATAAGCCTGATAAAAAGCTTTTATAACTTAAAGAATATCTCATCTGCCTATATCTGCCCAGAATATCACCTCCAACCAAATACCTCAACAAGCAGGAAAATTCTGACTTTAACTCATCAGACTTCTTTATTTCATCAACACTTTCAACATTTTCACATATTCTGTGGTGAAACTCAATGAACTGGGTCACCACAGTTTTTCATTCAAAGCTCTCTCCCATCCCACCCTTCATCTTCCATTCCACTTTCCCAATTCCTTCTTGCTTCTCCCTTTGGCCATAGAATAAAGGGTTCTCCAGGGTCACTGTTTTGAATTTTTTGCCAGACATATGGATGATCATTTGATAACCCAAATCGGGTAATAGTAATTATTTTTTTATATTTGGGGCCACACCCAGCAATACTCTAGGTTTACTCCTGACTCTAAACATAGGGATTACTCCTGCTGCTTCTCAGACATATTATATGAGATGCCAGGGTTCAAACCTGGGTCAGTCCTACGTGTATGGAAGGCACCCCATCCATCCTACTATTGCCTTACCCAGGTCATAGTGATTTTTTTATTTAACATTTTATGCATAATTATAAATTCTTAAAACTTTAGCAATGATCATCTGAATGACATCGATGCAAAGAATGGTGGTATTCAATTTTAGAATTTCTGATTCAAAATATCTGGGACAGAGTCTAGTGATTTGCATTTTTAATTCCCAGATGACATTGATGTTGCTGATCTGGAGTTGCATGTTGAAAATCACTCACTGTGCAGATGAGCTAAATCTTTCAGAGCAGAATTGGATAAGTTATTTAGGATTTTATTAGATTAATATACTACTATAAATTATATTGTGTGAAGTCTTTCTTCTACTCACTGTGTCCCTTATTCTCTTCAACTACTCTCACAGTCAAAGAAAATGAACAGTTATTCTCCATGTATTCCCTATTCTTTCCCAGTTCTACTTGACATACAGTATTATTCATCATTAACTTCAACCTTCCAAAATTCAATTCTTATTTAAGGTACAAAACAAAAATTAAAACTTCTTGAAACAATTTTGGCTGAGACATGAACTACCCCTCTGCCAAAAACTATGCAGACTCTGCAGACTGAATCACGGGAAACTTTCTGGGTTTAAATATAATTCATTCTCTGATTATACTCATCTATGAGCCTCTAAACTAGTGGTGTTTATTTCTAAGTCACTATCATTATCACTGTCATCCCGCTGTTCATTGATTTGCTCTAGTGGGTGCCAGTAACGTCTCCATTCATCCTAGCCCTGATATTTTAGCAGCCTCTCTTTACTCATCCTTCCCAATGGTGCCACATTAGAGGCTCTTTCAGGGTCAGGAGAATGAGACCCATCATTGTTACTGTATTAGGCATATGAATATGCGACGGGGAGCTTGCCAGGCTCTCCTGTGTGGGCAGGAAAACTCTCGGTAGCTTGCCAGGTTCTCTGAGAAGAACATACTTAAATCAATGTACTTAAGTCAACGTACTTAAATCATGTGTAATCTCCTGGAAGGCAGATGTTTCCTTTCTCTCCCTCCCTCCCTCCCTCCCTCCCTTCCTTCCTTCCTTCCTTCCTTCCTTCCTTCCTTCCTTCCTTCCTTCTTTCTTTCTTTCTTTCTTTCTTTCTTTCTTTCTTTCTTTCTTTCTTTCTTTCTTTCTTTCTTTCTTTCTTTCTTTCTTTCTTTCTTTCTTTCTTTCTTTCTCTCTCTCTTTCTTTCTTTCTTTCTTTCTTTCTTTCTTTCTTTCTTTCTTTCTTTCTTTCTTTCTTTCTCTCTTCCTTCCTTCCTTCCTTTCTTTCTTTCTCTTTCTTTCTTTCTCTTTCTTTCTTTCTTTCTTTCTTTCTTTCTTTCTTTCTTTCTTTCTTTCTTTCTTTCCTTCCTTCCTTCCTTCCTTCCTTCCTTCCTTCCTTCTTTCTTTCTTTCTTTCTTTCTTTCTTTCTTTCTTTCTTTCTTTCTTTCTTTCTTTCTTTCTTTCTTTCTTTTCTTTCTTTCTTTCTTTCTTTCTTTCTTTCCTTCCTTCCTTCCTTCCTTCCTTCCTTCCTTCCTTCTTTCTTTCTTTCTTTCTTTCTTTCTTTCTTTCTTTCTTTCCTTCCTTCCTTCCTTCCTTCCTTCCTTCCTTCCTTCCTTCTTTTCTTTCTTTCTTTCTTTCTTTCTTTCTTTCTTTCTTTCTTTCTTTCTTTCTTTCTTTCTTTCTTTCTTTCTTTCTTCCTTTCTTTCTTCCTTTCTCTCTCTTTTTTCTTTCTTTCTTTCTCTTCTTTTTTCTTCATTCTTTCTCTTTTTCTTTCTTTCTTGCCTTATTTCACTACTTCTATTTTTTCTCGTTTTCTTTTTTATATCATGAGATCCTAACAAATAACTGTATAAACGAGTCCCATAAAATATGTATTTAAAATTTATTTTATTTTTTAAATTTGACATTTACAATGAAAGTTGCTCTAACAGATAGCCTTCCACATCACTCACTATTATGTTCATTGCTACACACAAGGGTACTTAGGGAAATATTAGGTAAACATTTTGGCGATCATTCATTTAAAGGAAATAGTTTTATTCTGGGCAGGGAGTCACAACCAGCATTGGTTTTTACACAGAAACACTTGTGAGGAAAGAGCTCATGACGACAAACTGGCTTCCTAATATCTACATTTCAGTGGAATGCAGTGGTAAATGCAATATGTTCACAAATGAATGCATATCATTGTTAAGGTCTTGATATAACTTAAAAATGGCCAAAACATACACTGCTTTCCCTTAAACAATAGAGTTTTCCAGCATAATCTAAAGAGAGTCATTATTGAAAAAAATCATTGCAGGGGTCATGAATTTTCCTAAGAATCTCTCTGTTGGGATTAAAATCAGTCACTTTAAAGTCTCGCATGGTGTCATTATCTTGGTTAATTCTTTACCCCTTTGATTGTTAACATATCTAGATCAGATCTTTATAAATGTCTTTGAATATGATTCAGCAAGTTAATTTCCTGAAACTTCAAATATTTGTGATTTCATTTCATTTTTATTTGCATCATTTGGAGGAAGTCTTCTTAACACATAAAACATATCTTAATGATTAACTCCAAAGATAAGTCAATCCTTTCACCAACCTTTTGATAAATAACTAAGGTCTCAGCTCCAAATACAAGTTCACAAAATGAACAAATGAACTTCTGTGTCAACTTTATTTTTTTAAATCAGATGCACCCCATAGTTCAGTAATGTATCTGTGGCCTTTATTGGAGCTTTGTTTGAATGGAGAGAAAATGTAAAGAATAAAAAAAGCAATTTGAAGAAAAAAAACCTTCTGACTTTTATGTTTGTCTCAACCATTTATAATAGTATTGCACAGATTAATTTGGGGAGTCTTACTTTTATAACTTTTCCACAAATATTCAAATAGTTTTATAGAAATAAAATTATTTTTGTTCCAAAACTCATTTTGCTTTGTTTGCTTGTTTTGCAGTGTGAAGGATCAAATCTAGAGCCTCACACATGCAAAGCCTGTGTTCTACCACTGAGCTACATACCTGCCTCCCTGGTTATTTATTGTGTGTTCAGATCTTCACTTATTAATCAATTTATTCTACTGGAATTGGCATGTTTATGAGTCAGCACAACTGTTTTAGTTGTGCTAAATTTTAGCTGCTAAAAATATTTTTTTATGTTTTATAAAGTTAGGGGTGATGCTGGAGCTCAGCGAGGAATTAAATAGGACTTCTACTACACTTCATGAGTAAGTCTAATGACAGTCTTATGAAGTTAATACTAGTAGTATAGAGGATACACTCTCTCTCTTCCAGTACTTATGAGTAGACAAATAAAGGAGGGACTTGTTACTGGAAATATTACAATTCCTCTAAACCTTTTGTTTTTCTCTACTTTAGTTATACACAGTACCAGGAATGTAGAATACATAATCTGACTGGCATGGGAAAGAACCGTAAAGGGACCCTGAGCACATGGGACCCATTTATATTCTTCAGTTTCTTTCAAGTCTCACAACCCTTGGAATGTACAAGCTTTCCTTAAATATATATTGTGAATTGTTTCCTACAATAAGGGCATGTGGTTAGTGATCAATGGTTTTGCAAGCATGACTTTATTAGAATCTTGGCAAAGGCTATAATGGCCTATTTTGGCCTGGGGCTTAGTCGAGTTCTCCATTTCAGATTCACTCTCAATGGTTAACCACCTATACCTCACAAAGTTTAGAACTTGGAAAAAAAGAGAAAGAGTAATTTCTTAAAACATCATTCTGTTCTTGTTTAGCTGGCAATTTTCCCATCACTTAGGTCTACTATTTTATTTTGAACTTTAGTCCCTTTTATTATTATAGTTTTACAGACAAATTTAAAACTGTAATAACTTAGATGATTCGTTGAATTTCTTAGAACTGGAAGGTAGGAACTCAAAAATAATAGATATATAAACTATTTTTTCAATATTTCAAGTAGGTATGCTGGTAATATGTGAATAAAATAGTTTTAGTCCCTACCATCAGGTTGTTTATAGCTAAAGAGAAAATGATTAATTTAAGAAATTATATAAAACAATTATATAATTACAAGCTATAATTACATCTTCAAAGTCTATTCTCTTAGTCATTACGCTATCTTGCTTTGACTTTGAGATTTGTTCGTACTGACATTTGTATCACTTATATCTTTTATTCTCTTTTGAAGTTTTCCATCATTACTACTTTGATCACTTTATCACTATTAGCAAACTAGAAACCATTGATCTGGTAAAATGATAGGGTGTTTAGAAATTTGCCACCAAAAGTTCCCATTGCATTGCAACTACTATTATTTTCCTTAGCAGACATAAGATGTTTCCTAGTATATAGGGCAAGATAAAGGGACAGAGGATATTGATTATAGCAAGATATTTAAAGATTAACCAGCTGAGCTTCCATATGCTACATAACAAGTTTCCTATTCCCATAATTCAGAGAGATATTTCCTTTGAAAGATCACCAGAGTTTATAGATGGAGAGTATCTGTAAGATTGGATCTATGGTGTCCTAGTCCAGGAAACTGCTAATATATGTGTGTGTGTGTGTGTGCGTGTGTGTGTGTCTGTATGTGTATATATATGTGTGTGTGTATAAATGTATATGTATATATACACACGTTTTAGGACATTAGCATAAACTCTCTATATATTAAAATGAGCTAAAATCAGACTTAGTTATAATGAGACGTTGTGAGACAAGTAAATACTTTAACTGACATGAGCAGATGAAAGATTAAATCCAGGGTGAGCACTGAACTTTTCTCTTAGAGTAGTTCTGTAGTAAGTGGTTCTCAAATTTAAAAAGTTATTATCTACCCCCTACTGTACACACATTCCTGATTTGGGGGAATGCAAGTCTTTGTGTAATGAAGATGTATAGCTGAACACACTTCTTTATTTGCTCAGCTTCTTCATTTGTGAAATAGGGATAAAGGCAGCACACAATTGAAAAAGTTTGATCAGTTTCAAAAATGCAGCATGAGGGCCTGGAGCAATAGCACAGTGGGTAGGGTGTTTGCCTTGCACGTGACCAACTCGAGTTCAATTCCCAGCATCCGATATGGTCCCCTGAGCACTGTCAGGGGTAATTCCTGAGTGCAGAGCCAGGAGTAACCCCTGTGCATCTCCAGGTGTGACCCAAAAAGAAAAAAAAATACAGCATGAACTAGAGGCTTCTTATTAAGTGAATTAAGTCAGAAGAAAGGCAAATACCAGAAGATCTTGCTTACCTGTGGAATATTGAGCAGGGCATGCAAGGTATCAAAGGGGGGATACATAAACTATGCGTCCCTAGACTACAGAACTGATAAAGATAAGGAAGGAATGAAACCAGGGTGAAAAAAATAAGAAGAGGTTGATGGGAGGTAAGAGGGTGAGGAAGCAGGGGATTAGGACATATTCGATGTTTAATGGTCTATTGATACATCTCAACTAAGAACCCAACAGAACTGAAAGCATGAGATCTGAACTACAACCAAACTTAAAAATGTGCCTGTCAAAAGGGCAGACTTGAAGGGGACAGGGATTGGAGAGAAACTGTGAACAATGGTGGAGGAAAGTTGGCACTGGCAATGGGATTGGTGCTTGAAAGTTATCTGACTTAAACTCAGTGATGAAAAATGTTGTAATCCACCATGCTTCAATCGAAGAATATTTGAAATGCAACATGCATACATGATTTAGCACAGTTCCAGGCACAGAGAAGGCAGCCCATGTCAATTTCTATGGTCACATTATTGCTATATTTTATGGATACATTGGTACAAACTATTTTCAAAATAAACTATTTTAAGTTTTACCTTAGGGGAGAAAGACAATGGAAATTAAAGTACATATGCTGTAGCATAAAGGTTCTGTTGCAAATTCTGCTGCACTCTCATTCCAACCAGGCTGGCTGAAAAACACTGCTTTATGAGATTTGTTGTACTTTCATATCCATGTTATCCCTTCACCTGAACATTATGCAGGGTGTATGTTTTAAGATTAGTTCTATATAACAACATAATTAGGCAAATGAGTAAACTGAGTCCAGATAAGTAATGGCAGAGTCTTGTCTAGACTGCAAGTCTCTTTGCTCCTAATCAGTTTCCCCTGCCCAGACAGTGGAACCAACCCAAACATTGTCTTCATTTCAGCCCAGGACTAAGGCTCCTCAGTTACAGTCATGATTCCTTCCAGTCCCATTCAGATTATCTTCTGCTTTCCCTGACCTTCCCCGCCCCCTTTTTCATTCCACTTTCCTGACTTCAGACTCTGCCACTGGGTGAAGGCAAAATATTTTCCCTACCAATTAGCTGAGCGGAAATCTCACATGTTTGATATTGTAGCAGACAATGTTTCATTATGCTCTCTTGATTTAAACAGAGAAATCCCTGTTCCCGAGAGCCGCCAAAGCACACGCTGAAGGATAGAGTTACTGAATTACAGCCCAGAAATAGAGACCACAAGGGAAGCTGGACCTCATTGAGAAAATGCATCAGCAGTGTGGCTACAGAGGAATGCTTAAGAAAAGATTGTATGATCAGCATCAATAGATGTGTGTTTTATGAATAAGAATAAGTGTATTCATGTTTGTAAAGTGCTTCAGAATCTTTGGCTGAAAGGTGCTCTTAAGATTTACTCTCAGGGCTCCCCTGAAAAGAATATGCCATTTTACATGCAGGAAATGGGGAGTCAAAGTTTACCCAGGCTCCCACACACTGGTGGGGAATTATATCTTAATTGTTTAAGACCCTGAAACTCTGTGTTGTAAGACTTGTACAATATAAGGGCCTAGACACAATAATCAAGCATTTATTTCAGATTCCCCATTGTACAGAGTTGTCAATTTTAAAATTAAATCATAGACCTTCTTTGGAGGAGTATAGAATTTGAAGAAAGAGACAGGCAACATTTTAGAGGAATCTGATGATACTTTAGGACAAACAAGGCTAAAGAGATGGAACAGTGGGTAAGGGGTTTGCCTTGCACATGACCAACCCAGATTCAATCCCCAGTATCCCAAATGAGCTCCTGAGTAACCGTTAGGAGTAACCCCTGTCAGGTGTGACCCCAAAGCTAAAAAAACCAAAAGTCAAATGATATCCTGGTTGTTGGACCAGTAACTGTAGGTAGAAATCATCTGAAAATAAAAAGCATTTATCAGGTTAAATTCCATTAGTAACTAAGTCCAGCCTGATGTACATTTTAAACTTGTAGATATGTAGATATACTTAATAATTTGGGCTGGAGCACAGCAGGTAGGGCGTTAGCCTTGCACACGGCCGACCCGGGTTTGATTCCTTCGTCCCTCTTGGAGAACCCAGCAAGCTACCGAGAGTATCCTGCCCACATGGCAGAGCCTGGCAAGCTACCCGTGGGTATTCGATATGCCAAAAATAGTAACAAGTCTTACTATTTTGATGGTTGTCAGGGTCCCAAAACTGATGTTACTGGTGTCCGTTCGAGCAAATCAATGAACAATGGGATGACAGTTCTACAGTGCACGCTACTTAAATAATTTATATATTCTGTTGAAGTTTTTCTTTTATAAAACTAGAACTTCACTCTTTCTTTACTCTTTAAATTACTACAGTGTCTCCCAATTTTTGCATTATCTATTGTTACTGTTAAAACTGACACCATCAGGACAATTTATAATTGCATTATGTCATTTAATCTTCACAATTTCTCTGGAAACAAGACACCATTGTTTTTATAATTTCTAATTTTTTGGATGAAGACCCTGAGGATTAGAGATATTAAATGACACAGAAACTGGCATAGCAGGTTTCCTTGTGATATTCCTAGTGAGAGGCACTTCTTTGAATGCCCTTTAAACACCCTTGTCTTCAATAGTGATAATCAACTAAAAATTTAAAATTAAATACAGAGCATGGTCATCCATTTAATGTATTACGTTTTAGTATATCTTGCCTATATAGTTTCCTTACCTTGGTTTTTGCCACCAAACACCGTATCTATCTCCTTTTGTTCTGTGTAGCTTTTGAATTTGCAGCTATGAGTTTAGCAAGACACTAAAGAAAGAGAAAGACAATGGAAATTTTTTTTTCAGAGAACAAGGCAGTATATTCCCAAGTCTTTGATGAGCTATGAGAGAGAATGTCAGGCAAATTTCGGAACTTGGGGGTGTAAGGCCTCCTGTGGAATGTAGGAAAATGAACCTCACATGTCATCATTTTCCCAAGGTATCTTTGTCAATTTTTGAAAATTCTTGCCTGTTTTCTCTCTGGAGGAAGTTAAGATCAATGATGAAGGAATCCAAATTCTTTCTAACTGCATGACCAGCAAGAATATCTCTATTAAAAATCACTGTCACTGTCATCCCATTGCTCATCAACTCGCTCGAATGGGCACTAGTAACATCTCCATTGTGAGACTTGTTACTGTTTTTGGCATATCGAATACGTCACAGGGAGTTTGCCGGTATGTTGTGAGTTTAGTGACAATTTTATTATCTTGGTTTAGATTTTATTTATACTAAAATAAATAATGAGCCTGCTATATTTTAAGCTTGGATCATTTGGAGGTGAAAGGTAATTAACTAATTCCTTCAACCTTTCTCTCTCTTAAATATGGCAAATTTACCCATCTTAAAAGTAATTTCAGTTGTCAAAACATTTGCCTTCTTCACGGTTTGGGGACCCTGACAACCATCAAAATTTGGCATACAGCCTCTACCTGCCTGGCAGGAAGTTATATTTAGCTGTGTGAAACTTTATTTTCCAGTTTCTGACAAACTTGGTCTTTGCTGAAGAGCTCCAAAGAAAAAGTTTCTGGAATTTTATGGCTGATGGTACCTTGACAAAGGTTCTTACCAAACCTTATTCAGCATGACACCAGTAAGGTTACCTTTAATTCCCAAATTTGCTGTGTTTGGCCCACCAAACAGGTTCAGTCTTTGATAATCCTTTGCTTGTCAATTCAACTGCTTTTCAAAATCTGTTAACATTTAAAAATCACATAGTCGTGTAACATGCAAAATGATAATTCAAAATTTTATTTGAAACTCTGATCAGGTCTTTGTATTCATTTATTATTAAACTGCAGAATAATTAGTAGATTCACCTAAGAACCCATAATTTCCCCATACTCTTTTTTTGTTTTTTGGTCATACCCAGTGATGCACAGGGGTCTCTCCTGGCTCTGCACTGAGGAACCACCCCTGGCGGTGCTCAGGGGATCATATGGGATGCTGGAAATGGAAACCAGGTCAGCCCTGTGCAAGGCAAATGCCCTACCCGCTGTGCTATCATTCCAGCCCCTCCCCATACTCTTTTCTTGTACGCATACTTTGCTCCTAAATTTCTTGAATAATCTCATGATAGAGTCTCCTGCAACAAATGAGTTAAGTCCCTTATTTTTCTCAATCCCACAACTATTTCTTAATAGTTGTACAACTCTAGAAAACTAACAAAAATTTCTTTATCTTTAGACGCTGCACTTGAAATATGAATATAGAAAATTACCTGCCACATCTTCCTCCAAACTATGGTAAAAATGACTGGGATTACATATGATTATGCCTATTGGTGTATTCTATAAGCCTTTCCAAAGTATTTTATACTTACACTGATTTTTTTTCCATGAAGGGGACTCTGGGTGGAAACTTTCTTGGGATTAGATTTCTTAGAACACAATTCTGCTAACTATGATTAGGTCTCTCAGTTATTGCATAGTAGGTTGCTATTGATTGGAGCTTTGTCTATTGGTCCAAAATTATAAAGAGGATACAAATCTGAAGGTAGAAAATCACTCTATGTCCAAACTCTGCAGTAACTGGTAGAAGTTTCTCTTTGTTAAGATATTGTTAAGAGGCACCCCATATTAATTCAATAAATCAAGATACTATGAGACAAAAAAAGAAAGAGGTGGAATTTGCCTATCATGAATTATTGGACTAGTATAATGTACACTTCTTAAAATTTTCTGAGGCCAAGTAAAGGAATTGGCTATAAGCAACCCATAAACCCTAGACACTGACTGTCTCCTTAGACAGATGACTGCACTGATGTCTACCTATGCAGATGAGAAGAAAAAGGAGAATCTCAGAGGACAGAGAACACTGAAAATTAATCCTGATTGAATGCCATTTGTCATGGTGTTGGATGCTATCGTATCCCCATTCAGACAGATTCCCACAACCTTGCATAGAGTTCCAAATTTGCTTTCCTGGATGAACACTGAGCATTCTGAAAGGTTGGTAGTGAGTGATCAAAAATACCACTTTTAAGCCAGTGCAACACAATAACTACTACCAGAATGAAGAGAACCCTTCACCCTAATGTAAGCAGGAAATTATTTAAAGCTAGCTCATTTTGCAACAGCACTATAGAAGGTACCCTGGATTTACTTATAGTTCAGAGATAGGTCATAGAATACTAGGCCATAATTGAAAATAACAAAACTCAATGAACTAATTGAGACATTGCGGGTGCTCCTGTGTAATTTTGCTTCCCAATTTGATAGCATTGACTCTCCCTCCATATAGGCACAGTTTTCCTGATGGTAGAGAAGAGTGAAAATTTCAGTGTGCTTAAAATCCACAGTTCAGATAGTGTCCAGGCCTTTTATTAGTATGAATGACAATCTGCTTTGTAGAATATTTAGGAAGTTTCTACAGTGCATGTGGGGGTGGGGGAAGCGGGGAAGCATAAAACCTGGAAAATAAGAGGCAGACAAGTGGGGCAGAGATGTAGTAAAATGGACAAAGACCATGAGGACATATGACTGACCCAGGTTCCATCTTTGGCAACCCGTGTGGTCCCCCAAGCCATACCATGAGTAAACCCTGAGTACAGAGGCAAGAGTAAGCCCTAGCATGCCAGGATGGCCCCCCCAAAAATAGGCCAATAAACACATATTCTTCACATTAGGTTTGATGTACTATTTTCCTTCTTTCTTTCTTTTAATTTATAAATTCTTAGAAACTGGGCCAAGGAGATTTCACTGGAAATACTAACTAGCATGCAGCTAACCCCAGTTCTATCCCTGAACTTTGTGTGGCTCCCTAAACACCACCAGGTGGCACTCTTGAGCATGGGATCAAGAATTGTCCTGGAGAATGGCTGGTTGTGGCCCAATTCCTTTTACCTTTCATTGTCTCCTTATTTATACCCCTTCTTCACGTTCATTTAGTATTTCTATTTTGCTTTCAGGCAAAGTCAAATTTTTAGTGAAATCCTCCTTTTCTTCCAAGCATGGCCTTGTTTTGGAAGTCTAGTCGGACTCTTTAGAGATGATAAAGGTGTGGCGTGTGCATGCATGTACCTTATAGACTAGGAATAGAATAAAAAACAGAAAGAAAAAGAAAGACATTCTTTGAGATTATGAAACTTTATCTCCCAAGACCAAGAACCAAATCTGGAACCCAGATTTAGAACCCAAATCTCAGGAGTTGGAATTTCTCAGGAAATTCTTTTCCTGACTGCTTTGTAGAATATTTAGGAAGTTTCTACAGTGCACCACCTGCTCACACTCATTTATTTGACTCAAACTTCTTCTAAACCAGTTTTCAAAATACGATCCCTGGAACAGCAGCAGCAGCATTACTTGGGTGGCTTCTTGAGAAACTACCCAGACCTAGTAAAAGAAAAACTGCAAACAAGATCCAAGTAGCTGTGCATTTTTTAAAAAATTAAATGTTTCAATTTTTAATTTTTTTATTAGTGAATCACCATGAGGTACTGTTACATATTTACAAATATTCGTGTTTGCGTTGTAGTCTTACAATGCTCTGTTATCCATCCCTCCACCAGTGCCCATTTTCTACCACCAATGTTCCCAGTATCCCTCCCATCACCCCCACCCCATTCAGCCCTCTACCCCACCTCTGTGGCAGGGTTTTCCCTTTTGTTCTCTCTCTCTCCTTTTGAGTAGTGTGGTTTGTGATAGCAGTATTGAGTGGCCATCGTGTTTGGTCTATAGTCTATTTTTGGCAGCTCCCAACCCGAGCGGATCCTCCCAGCACCCTTTACTTGGTGTTCCCTTCTCTGTCTGAGCTGCCTTTTCCTTCAGCATGTGAGGCCGGCTTCCAAGCCATAGGGCAAACCTCCTGGTCCTTATCTCTACTACTCTTGGGTGTTAGTCTCCCATTCTGTTACTTTATATTCCACAGATGAGTTCGATTTTTCTATGTCTGTCCCTCTTTTTCTGACTCATTTCAGTTAATACGATACTTTCCATGTCGATCCACTTATATGCGAATTTCATGACTTCATCTTTTCTAACAGTTACATAGCTGTGCTTTAAAATGTTCTCTGGGTGATTCAAATGAATGTTCAAACCTAAAACCAAGGCCAAAAGAAAAAAGAAAAACTCCAAAAGGAAGCAGACACTAAATTTAAAAAGAAAACAGAGCAAGGCCTTTCATGGACAATTCAGGACGCCCTTCTTCCATCAGGATTAGGGAAGCAGCCTGAGAATGTAGCACTGGAGAGGGTGAAGCTTTTCAGACAGTTCTCACACCATGTGAGGTACGAGTTAGTTTACTATATTCACTCCCCCAGGCTAGAGCAGATATGGTTGAAGTGTTGATTCATTTGAAATGAATCTGCAAATGTTTCTCCAATAAATTCTTTTGAAGTATCTAAGTTAAATAAACATTTGCAGTGAACCCAAACTTTTTTGACGTAGCTTCTTTCATCAAGTCTCTATCAAAGTCTTCTCTTGGATTATGGTGAAAGGAGATTATGAAGACAAGACAGTCTTTACCTTCTGCTTCCCAGGTCAGAGAGTCATGACTGACAGGCACACCGCTGCATATTTCCATGGCTATCCCTCTTTTCCAAAGAAATTCAAGGAAACATTATTTTTAAAAATTAGTTAATTAAAGATCTGTGATTTACAAAGTTATTGATAGGTGAGAATTCTATGCCATGAAAACTTTAAGTCGCTCAAGAATGAGATAAAAGAATATCATAGGAAAAAGAAAGATATTCCACGCTCATGAATGGGAAGGATAAATATTGTTGAAGTGGCCGTTCTACCTGAACTACTATATAGATTCATTGCAATTCCCAACCAAGTTCAGTAGGGAAAACATTCTTAACACAAATGGTCATAAGATATTAATGCCCACACCTGTTCTATAATGGTTAAGAACTTTTTATTTATAGAACAAAAATGAGATTGGCTTCTACAGCAGATGTTGTTGATGTGCTATGCCACCTACTCATTGCCCACCATTGAATTTTTCCTGAAGCTGGCAACTTTCCATTTGAAGAGCATTTCTGCTCACAGGCAGAGCAGCCTTGATATGCCAGAGGCAATTCAAACAATGAGAAAAAAAGAAATCAGTGAGTAGGTATCTTGGTAGGCTTGTCCCTCGGCTGGAGAGTTCTGAGTTGCATTTACAAGATTCCTCAGATGGGCTCCAGAAGGCTTTTTGCTTTTTGCTAGAGGCTCCCCGTGGTAATATCTCATTCAGAACTTGTATTGCTTTGTTTTCATTCTCTGTCTCACTTTTCAGATCCTTTATTTTTTTTATTTGAGATCAAATTCCAACTAGACATACTGCACTCACGATTTTGATTCTGTCTGAAATCTATTTCACGAGCTCAGTGGGCAACCACTGGTTGATTTTATAAAGTTAAGAAGTACCAGGATTCATCCTTTTCCACTGTATTGCAAAGAAAATGGGTGATCCTGGCATTAAACTTAATATTTAACTCTAATCTTGCCAACAACCTCCTAGAGTCTAGAATTGTGCAAATACATAAAAGACAACTGGTAAATGATTTGGTAAATCAGTAGCTATTGGATTGTTACACTGTTTAAACACATCAGTCTTTTGTGTAACAACTTGCCTTCTACAGTATATTTACTATAAATCCTAATACTCGACTTTCTGAACATATATAACATAGGCAGGAGAATAATATATGATATGCAATTGGTCCTTAATTTCTTGAGTTTATTAAATCATGTACTATATTAAAAAATAGGAAGTAGGTCTAAATAGTCTGAATTTTTGGCCCCATTAAAGTCATATCACTGGTTCATAACCCAGGAAGGACTGAAAGCCCAGCCTTTTCTAACCATACCTAGAAGTTTCTCTGCTCCATCACATAATGCCAAATATGTTTACAGTATTTTTGTCACTGTAGAAAAATTGTATGGTTTAAAGAACACAAAATTTAAATATATGAGGTCTTTAGGAAACAATATAATTGTGGGTACAGCAAAAACTTGAAGTAGAGGGGGCCGGAGCGATAGTACAGCGGGTAGGGCGTTTGCCTTGCATGCGGCCGACCTGGGTTCGATCCCCGGCATCCCATATGGTCCCCCAAGCACTGCCAGGAGCAATTCCTGAGTGCAAAGCCAGGAGTAACCCCTGAGCATCGCTGGTGTGACCCAAAAAGCAAAAAAAAAAAAAAACAAAAAACAAAAAACCTTGAAGTAGATTGTGAACAGACTACAATTCCCAGCAAAAAATCATTTGGATTTTCATAGTGCACTATTCTGAAGCAATGAAATATATTATGACATTCATTTCTCTGTCAATCAGAAAGTATGTTTTAGCTACCTACTGTGCAGATTATAATTGAAGTTCTAATAGTAATCTCACACTTGCAGTAAGCCTTTATTAAATGACATTTATCATGTTATAGAAGTATTCTTTTGTAGTTTTAAAGTTTTCTTAAATGAATATTGAAATTTTCAATGACAACAATTAACGCAACTATAAAACATTTTTTATTTTTGCTTAAAATGTAATAAACTATTTTACTTTCTAATGTTGAATTCAACCATTTTTCTTTGAGACCAAAATATCAATTGCTTATAGTATATCCTGAATTTATACACTACTTGTTTAGGTAAGTTGATTTTAATTTGGTTTGGCATCTTGACTTGATAAGTGACTTGACTCGCAATTTCTTTATTCTTTTATATTTTCAAGTTTTATTTTCAAGATTAATCTATATTCATAGCTGACTTGAAAAGTTTTTCTTTCTTTTTAATTCTAAAGCATTTGAGAATGTAATTCTCTCTCTCTCTCTCTCTCTCTCTCTATATATATATATATGTGCATATGTAAAGAGATAGTCTCTTGCCTGAATGCCTGGCTGTCTTCCCCGGGGCCTCTCAAAGGGAATGGGCTCCAGCTTCCCTACCTGCCCTGAGCAGAGCTCTCACGGCCGAAGACCTCTGGAGCCGTAGCCCTTCCATGCTCAAGGCCCCTCTCCACATGCTCTTATGAGCCTCACGCATGAAGGTACTGGCAGAGGAACCCAGGTGTGTGGGACCCGGGGCTGAGACTTCTAAGCCTGCTTGGATCGGGACTGGGCCTCTTCCACCCAGATTTCCCATTTTCCAGTAGCTAGGTGGTCACACCCAGGAACTGGCCCCCGAGCTGTGTAATCCCATCAATGGCCACCATCCAGAGACTTAAAAACAAGCTCCCGGAAGTGACATCTTATAGCCTAGGTCTCCCTCTGGGAGAACCTGGCAAGCTACCGAGAGCTTGCTGCTCACATGGGAGAGACTCGCAAACTCCCCATGTTGGATTCATATGCCAAAACCAGTAACAATGCTGGGTCTCATTCCCCTGACCCTGAAAGAGCCTCCCTCGTTGGGAAGGATGAGTAAAGAGAGGCTTCTAAAATCTCAGGGCTAGGACAAATGGAGACGTTACTGACACTCCTTGAGAAATTTGATGATCAATGGGATGATGATGATGACATATATATGTATGTATATGTATATATATGCATATATATGGCAACCTTTATCCAGATTACCATCTGACCTAATGATTTTTTTGTAACGATATTTTTAACTACTGGTATCTTTAATATTTGTAAGACTGATCAAGGTTTTTTAAAAAACATTTTGAATAAGATTTTTATGAGCTTTTTATATATAAGGGGTTTTTTTACATCTGTAACATATAATTTACCAATATAATTATTGTTAATAAATCCCATCTATATATGTGAAGGAGTGTCTCACAGGTATCTCTCAGGAAGTCTATTTATCTCTCCCAGATTCTCAGCCAACCAGGCTGACAGTTCAGTGTTAGAGCCCCAAACTGTGGTACCACCTGGGAGTGTTTGTGGGACTTCCAGGGACACATCCAGCAGTTCTCAGGGGACCTTGAAATAGAACTAAGATCAATTGCATAAAAAGTACCTTAACAATTGTACTATCTCTCTGCCACCATTCTCACACCTTAAGTTTCTTCAATAGATACATTTATGTTCCATCTTAGTCTGCTATAATAGAATAACATGGGTCAAAAAATTCTAAAAAGCAAAGCAAATTTATTTCTCACAATACTGTAAGCTACAAGTCTTGTATGGGGGTCTAGCAAAGCCTACAAAATATCATCTCTTAGGTCAAGACTTTACATCATCATTTAAAGGAAAGGACAAGTGGGCTTCTGTCACCTTGGATATATTGCACCTATACCAATCATGAGAACTATATTCTCAGATGCTAATTTCCTTGGGGATTTGGGTTTCAACATGTAAATTTGGAGTATGCATACTTCTAGTTGCAGGCATCTCATTTTTATTTTTGGATCAATTTAGCAATTATGTATTCCTTTTGGAAATATGAGTACATAAATTGCCTTTGTCTCTCATTGTTTTCTAATTAGGCCACACCAAATGTGTCCTGGGAATTGTTCTCGGATCCACTTCTGTGAAAAGGAGAGGGGAGAGGTGTGGGGTTGGGTGGAAGAAGCAATTATGCAGCAACATGAGCTTCATGAGAAATTATAAGCAAAACCCTGTTCAATTTATGTTTATTACTTTTCAGGTTTACATAGTTCATTTTTTAGTCTCCTAAATTAGACACTTAAGCTATTAATTTTCAACTATTCCATTTGGATGTAGGCATTTTATAATAAATACATATCAATATTTTTAGTTATTTTCAACAACTTTCAGTATGAAATGGTTTTATTTGTAAAAATTTTTAATTATATTTTTATTGAGAATTTACAATAGGTTTTCTAGATTATAAATAAATAATTCTTTTTTTTTTTTTTTTGCTTTTTGGGTCACACCTGGCGATGCACAGGGGTTACTCCTGGCTCTGCACTCAGGAATTACTCCTGGCCGTGCTCAGGGGACCATATGGGATGCAGGGATTTGAACCCAGGTTGGCCGCGTGCAAGGCAATCGCCCTACCCGCTGTGCTATCTCTCCAGCCCCTAAATAAATAATTCTTGCTGTTTGTACCACTTCAAGGTTTAAAATCCATTAAAGGACATCCATATGTTTGTATAATTCAAGAATTAAAATTCATTCAAGGACTACCTGGTGTCTATAGAATAAAGTTTAAAGTATTGAATACAATTTAAAGGTTATTACTGGTATGGTTTATAACCCATCTTTCACCAATATTACAACTATCTAGTACACATTTTCTTTAATTTTCTCCAACTTACCAATGTTGTCTTACCATATTCTTACTGATTATCCTTTAGTATGCTTTTTATATCAAATTATTATGTCTAATTCCTTTTTCCTATTGTTAAATATATGTTTCTTTTAAAGCTCACTCTTAGCAGCTCTGCATAAATACTTTCCCTATGTGCTTCAATTGTTTCCCAGTAGCTTTTATCTTACTATTAAATTGTATATTCAATGAGGTATATCTTTTATATTTTTATTAGATTATGAACTACTTTAGAAAAAGAACCTTGTTATACCTAATTCTCTCTATTATAACTCTAAAAAATTACCTGCTTTAAGTATTCAATTTGTATTGTTAATGTAAGAGTAATAATAACTATCAATTATAATTTTTATTTGCTAGAAGTTGTACAAATATCAGTTTAATAAGAGAATGCTGAACTTTTACTTTATTTATTTATTTTTATTGAATCATCATAAGATTAAGTTACAAAGCTTTCTTAATTGAGTTTCAGTCATAGAATGAACGAATATCCGTTCCTCCACCAGTGTACTTTTTCTACCACGAATGTCCCCAGTGTCCCTCTCGCCACCCCCACCATATCCCACCCACTGCCTCTATGGCAGACAATTTCCTTCTTACTATCTCTCTAATTTTGAGCATTATGGTTTCAATACAGATACTAAGAGGACATCATGTTTGGTCCTTTATCTAGTTTCAACACATATCTCCCATCCTGAGCTATCCCTCCAACCATCACTGACTTAGTTATCCCTTCTCTGTCTCAGCTGTATTCTCCCCCAGCTCATGAGGCAGGCTTTCAACTGTGGAGCAATCTTCCTAGCCCTTGTCTCTACTGTCCTTGGATGTTAGTCTCGTATTATATTATTTTATATTCCGCAGGTGAGTTCAGTCATTCTATATCTGTCCCTCTCTTTCTGACTCCTTTCATTTAGCATGATACTCTCCATGTCCATCCACTTACACACAAATTTCATGACTTCATCTTTCCTAACACCCACATAGTATTCCATAGTGTAGATGTACCAAAGATTCTTTAACCAGTCATTTGTTCTCAGGCACTCGGGTTGTTTCCAGATTTTGGCTATTGTGAACAGTGCTGCAATGAGCATACAGGTACAAGTGTCGTTTCTACTGTGCTTTTTTGTACCCTTGGGATATATTCCCAGAAGTGGTATTGAGGGATCATATGGAAGCTCAATTTCTAGTTTTTGAAGGAATGTCCAAATGGCTACTTATGACCTTCACTTTTGTAATATGTGTGGAAGAATGTTGTCTGTATTATTTATATTCCAATTTTGGAATCCTACTGAGATTTAAGGAATTTAAGTGTGCAGTGAGCTACGGGAGCTACAGGAAATGTGCTTATTTTTCAATAAGCAGAAAGAAATTTTATCCCCACAAAATCCAGGAATTTGTCATGGAGGGTTCTGCCTACATTTTCCGCCAAATATTTTATGGATTCAGGTGTGATATTGATGTCTTTAATCCACTTTGATCTGACTTTTTTGCCTGGCATTAGACAGAGGTCTGAGTTCATTTATTTCATTTTGCAAATAGCAGTCCAGTTTTCCATTAGTTGAAGAGGTTTTCCTTGTTCGGCTTCACATTTCTTGCTCCTTTACCAAAGATTAAGTGGTCATATATTTTAGGGTCTGTGACAGAATATTCAACTCTGTTCCATTGGTTTGCAGGTTTGCTTCTATTCCAATACCATGCTGTTTTAATTACTACTGCTTTGCAGTACAGTTTCAAGTTGGGAAAGATAATCTTCTTTTTCCCAAGGATTGCTTTAGCTATTCGTGGTGTTCCATATGAATTTCAAGAGTATTTTGTCTACTTCTTTGAAGAATGTCATGGGTGTCCTTATAGGGACTGCATTGAATCTGTATACTGCTTTAGAGAGTATTGCCATTTTGACAACGTTATTCCTCTCCATTCATGAGCAGGGGATATATCTTCACTTCCTAGTGTTCACTTTTATTTCTTGAAGTAGTGGTTTGCAATTTTCTTTTAATATGCCCTTCACTTCTTTAGTTAAGCTCATTCCAAAGCACTTGATTTTCTGAAACACTATTGTGGACAGGATTCTTTTATAAATATCTTTAAGCCCTTCATATCTTTTTCTTGCCTAACTGCTATGGCAAGAACTTCCAGTACTATATTGAATAGGAGTGATGAGAGTGGTCAACTTTGTCTTGTCCCCAATATTAGAAGGAAGGCTTTTAGTTTCTCCAAATTGAGAATAGTACTTGCATGGGCTTGTGGTAGATGGCTTTGACTATACTGAGAAAAGCATCTTCAATTCCCTTTTTGTTGAGAGTTTATCATAAATGGGTGCTGGATCTTGTCAAATGCTTTATCTCCATCTATTGATGTGATTTTATGGTTTTTTTTTTCTTTTTGGGTCACACCTGGTGATGCACAGGGGAAACTCCTGGCTCAGGAATTACCCCTGGCGGTGCTCAGGGGACCATACGGGATGCCGGGAATCGAACCTGGGTCAGCCGCGTGCAAGGCAAACGCCCTACCCGCTGTGCTATCACTCCAGCCCCGATTTTATGGTTTTGATATTTTCTTTTATTGATATGTTGTATTAAGCTGATTAACTTGTGAGTGGGCTGGAGTGACAGCACAGCTGTAGGGCGTTCGCCTTTCACGTGGCCAACCCATGTTCGATTCCTCCGCCCCTTCCGGAGAGCTACTGAGAGGGATTCTCAAATAGTGCTTGGCTGACTTAGAGGCCACTCCAGATATCACCCCGCTCTGCAGGCTAGATGATTCAAAGCTAAGGCACAGGGATACAGCCCTGCTAAGGCCCAGCAGAGCCGGGGCTACGTAACGCACCCAATAACATCAGTGAACGGGATATGTAGTGCCAGAAACATAACTAATGTCTTTGCATTCTTGCACAAGAAAGGCATGCAACCTAACCCCTGAATTATCTCCTCTGTCCCTGTTCATAAATATTTTTATTCATTTATACTTATTTTATCACATTAAAATAACTGTATTTTATTAACAACATTTAAATATTCATGTGATCATTTATATTGATTAAAAACTACAGTTTTTATAAATCTTCAAATGTGAAGATAGCTTTGGGATTCACCATGGGAAAAAACTAGAAGAAATTTTAGGAATACAGAGAAAAAAAACAGTTTTTGAATAAGATATTTATAGAAATATATCTGCAATGATTCTGTTAATGAGGTCTCAGAAGGGAGAAAAGATCATGACAGAAATACAATTATGTTGTCTTAAAGAAAATTAAATTCTAAATTGTCGTAAAAAGATTGCTAGCGATGATCTAGATGTCACAGACATTGTTCTTGAGGATTCAGATGGAAAGCATAATTGGAAATTGAAGGATAGGAGATCCTTGGTATATAGTAATGAAATACTTAGAATGGTACTCTGAAGTTATTGATAAATAAAATTTGTAAATAATTAACTTGGATATTTAGCTGAGGAAATTTCCAAGCAAATCTTTGAAAGTTCAGCTTTATTTGGTCTTGGAGTACCTAATAAAGTGTGAAAAAAATATGTGCAAGAAAACTGTTAAGCAAAATGTTTCTAGGATTTAATGGTTTGTGAATATCACAAACCTACATATATGCTTAAGGGAACTTAATGAATGATCTTGTAAGTGAAGAAACAAAACTCCAAAGTTAAAATTTTGACACAAAACCTTTAGGTTCATGGGAAACCAGGAAAAAGAGGGAAAAGACTATAAGATAAAAAAAAATTCCATTTCTATATTAATGGGAAATTCTGGGAAAAAAGAGGGTACAATTTTCCCCAAAATAGAGACTCAATGACACAGGAATTGGATATCTAAAAGCCAGCTTTAGAGAGTTTTATGTAGTGCCCTGTGATATTTTTTGCTCTGTGTCTGTTGCCCCAAAACTTCAGTCACATGTGCTGAAACAGAGGAGCAGTCAAATCTGGGATCAAAAGAGAATACGCTAAGAGACAGACCCAGAAAAAAGAAATAATTCCTAAAAATGATGACAAAAGTAGTTAGAAGTTAATTCCTGGGAGTGTGATCAACTCATAAATAATGATTCAGGAATTAATTAAGGAAAGATCAGGCTGGGGGATTTACTTTTGGTTTCCATTTCTGTAATTAAAATTTATATTTGACTTTAAATATAAATTAAAGTTTATATTTATTTAAGGCATTAAAGGACAGAATCTGAAATATTGGAGCAATGCTGGTCCAAGTTACTTGGATTCACTTAGAAATTGCATCAGAAATGAAAGCATCAGCTATTTGCTAAACCATAAAAGATAAAAAAGGGAAATTAGTTGTCATTTGGGATATTCTTGTCCTATTTCTTGCTACTCTTCCACGTGGTTGTTTAATCCTGAGAATCTCTCCAACTGGCAGCAACGAAGGCATAAAATCCAAAGATGAGTTCATCTGCGATTTGCTATCACGAGTTCACCTCTTCCAAGGTTAACATAAAGTAAATTTACCAATTGTTCATACTAAGGATATATATGTATATTTACTATCGTATATAATACTATAATAGAATATTTCTTTTTTATGCTGTTTCTTTGTAGAATATTGTCCTTAAAATGATGTGAGATGTGATTTGCTCCTCTGCCCCCCCCCGCCCCCACCATGGGACACTGAGATGAAGCCACACCCTGCCACCATCTACTTAAGCTCTCACACGGCCAGGATCCAGAGAGACGCAAACGAACTCTGGACCAGAGCAAGTTGCTGCAGCGACCTCTTCAGACCCTAATTATTAAAATTTTAGAATTCCCAGAGCATTATATTGTATCCATAACAAGCAATACAAAACACATTGTGCAGCATTCTTTTCAGCACGTGTGAGTGGTGGTGGTTCTGGTCTTGAAATATTGAAGGTAACTAAAGTAGAGAAAGAGAGTATTGTGCAAATTGTCTGCCACACAGGCAGGGGGAGGTGTGGAATGGGAAGGGGGGGGGGATACTGGGGATTTTGGTGGTAGAAAATGTGCACTGGTGAAGGGATGGGTGTTTGATGACTGTATGATCAAAACTCAAACATGAAAGCTTTATTATTGTACCTAATGGTGAATCAATAGAAAATTTTTTTTAAAAATGACAGGATTGGAATAAGATGTTTCAATTCACTAATGCATCGTTTTCTTTTAATTTATATCAACTACATTGATTTCTAAAGCTCCAACCTTAAGAAACACAAGCATTTTTCCTTTGCTCTTAGATACATCCTGACACTCTGAAATGATCTTGAATTTTAAAAACTCTACTGCTTAATACCAGTAATAATGGCAACCTTTTGATACCTTATATATTACTCGAGAGACATTATACCTTCAAGATATAAAACATTATCTTTGTAAAATATCTTCCTTTTCTTAACCTGCAAGATGTAATTTGTAATGATTTATATTGCTTTTGTTGATTTGATTGGTCATTATTGTTTATAGTAGCATTCTTTCTTTTTTCTTTTTTTGGGTGACACCCAGCTATGCACAGGAGTTACTCCTGGCTGTATGCTCAGGAATTACTCCTGGCAGTGCTCAGGGGACCATATGGGATGCTGGGAATAGAACCTGGTTTGGCCATGTGCAAAGCAAATGCCCTACCTGCTGTGCTATTGCTCCAGCCCCTATAGTGGCAATCTTTTAACAATTTATACTTTTCTTCTCATAACTCATGTACCAACAATGCTATAGAAACACAGTTGACATGTAATAAAGTTTTTTTACCTACCCAGGGAATATGATACTTTGTATTTGAGAAAATTGTTTAAACTTGCTCTAAAAATATTTGATGTATTTTTGTTTAATCATCTGGCTTAGAATCAAAATAATCTTTGGGTACTGCTTCTATAAAACAATGGAATCCTTTATTGCTGGTGAAGGTGTAGTAATTTTGTACATCAAAAACATACATGTTAACACTACTGCAACTATGCTAAAACTTGAAAACCTTTGCAGCACTGTAGCACTGTCATCCATTGTACATAGATTTGCTTGAGCGGGCACCAGTAATGTCTCCATTGTGAGACTTGTTGTTACTGTTTTTGGTATAGCGAATACGCCACGGGTAGCCTGCCAGGCTCTGCCATGTGGGCAGTATACTGTTGGTAGCTTGCCGGGCTCTTCAAGAAGGACGGAGGAATCGAACCAGGGTCAGCAGTTTGCAAGGCAAACACCCTACTCGATGTGCTATCTCTCCAGTCCAAACACCTTTGTAAGATAAAATGTACAAAGGAAGCATGAAGACATTAAGTTTGATAACAGTAATTATTAATTCTGAATATTAAAGTATGCACATTTCCTGATGACTTTCAGAGCAACCAAGATTGATCATGAAAGGCATGGCCAGAGATCTAAATTATTTCTAGTTATTCAGAAGGCATTTGAATTTCTTAAAGACTACTTCACAAAGTGTGGTCCTAGATCATACCTCCCAATAACCTCTTAGAAAAGCAAATTACCAGACTTTACTCTAAATCTTATAAATTAGGAAACTCTAAGGGTTGGACCTAGAATTACATGTTTTAAAGTTCTATTGTTAACAAAAATTAGAAACTACTATTTCAGGTATAGTATTGCTGTATTCTACCAAGTAAATTTCTGAGCACAATGTATATATTAATTAGCATCTCTATTTGCATGCAACAGATTTAAGTGGGAAGTACATATTTTGTGTTTGTGCTTGAAGTGTGTGTATGTGTTTATGTGTGTGTGGTTTGTACCCAGAGATTTATCTATGGATAATGCCAATCAGAGAAAGAAAAAGAGATGTCATGAGAGTAAGCGAAGAAACCTGATCTTCTAAAAAGTGTTTAAAATGTGTTATTATTTTCAACTGCCTTCTATACAAATAGCTTTAAGAATTCAGAAAGTTGGAATACAATTAGGGGCAAAATAAGGAAGGGGATAGAATATAACTGGTAGTCTCAGTCCATCTGTACCTAGCATTTCCAGGGAGAAAGGCAGGCAAAACACTCAATTCCACTATAAAGCATGTGGACCCTTTAATCTTTGACAAAGGAGCAAGAAATGCAAAGTGGAACAAGGAAAGCTTCTTCAACAAGTGGTGCTGGGAAAATTGGATAGCTACCTGCAAAAATATGAACTCTGACCTCTGTTTAATGCCAGGCACAAAACTCAGATCAAAGTGGATTAAAGACCTCAATATTAGACATGAGTCTATAAGGTTTATAGAAGAAAATGTAGGCAGAACTCTCAATGACATTGAAGCTAAAAGCATCTTTAAGGATGAAACAGCACTGGCCATGCAAGTGGAAGCAAACATAAACAAATGGGACTACATCAAACTAAGAAGCTTCTGCACTTTAAAAGAAACAGTGACCAAAATACAGAAAGAGCCCACAAAATGGGAAAGAATATTTACCCAATACCCATGTGATAAGGGATTAATATCAAGGATATACAAGACACTAGTAGAATTATATAAGAAAAAACCTCCAACCCCATCGAAAAATGGGGAGAAGAAATGAACAGAAGTTTCCTCAAGAAAGAAACACAAATGGCCAAAAGGCACATGAAAAAATGCTCCATATCACTAGTCATCAGGGAGATGCAAATCAAAACAACAATGAGATCTCATCTCACACCAGAGAGACTGGCACACATTCAAAAGAACAAAAGCAACCAGTGCTGGCTTGGATGTCAGGAAAAAGGGACACTCCCTCACTGTTGGTGGGAATGCCGACTGGTCCATCCTTTCTGGAAAACAATATGGACAGTCCTTCAAAAACTAGAAATTGAGCTTCCACATGACCCTGCAATACCACTTCTGGGAATATATCCTGAGGATTCAAAGCAGCACAGTAGGAATCACATCTGTACCTATATATTCATCGCAGCACTGTTCACAATAGCCAAAATATGAAAACAACCCAATGCCCTAAAACATATGACTGGTTAAAGAAACTTTGGTACATCTACACAATGGAATACTATGCAGCTGTTAGGAGAGATGAAGTCATGACTCCATCTCTCTTTGCTTACAAATGTATAAATATGGAGAGTATCATGCTGAGTGAAATGAGTCAGAAAGAGAGGGACAGACATAGAGGACTTCACTCATTTGTGGAGTATAAAATAACATCACATGAGGCTGACACCCAAGGACAGTGGATACAAGGACCAGGGCTTTGCCCCATATCTGGAAGACTGCTTCATGAGCATAGGGGAGAAGGCAGATGGAATAGAGAAGGATCACTAAGAAAATGATGGCTGGAGGAACCAGTTGGGATGGGAGATGCATGCTGAAAGTAGATAATAGACCAAACATGATGGCCTCTCAGTGTTTGTGTTGCAAGCTATAATGCCCAAAAGTAGAGAGAGAGTATGGGGAATATTGTCTGCCATAGAGGAAGGGGGAGGGTGGGAAAGGGGGGTATACCTGGGATATTGGTGGTGGGGAATGTGCACTGGTGGAGGGATCGGTGTTTGATCATTGTGAGATTGTAACCCAAACATGAAAGCTTGTAACTATCTCACAGTGATTCAGTAAAATTTTAAAAAAGTTTTTTTAAAAAATGTGTGGACCTTGACATTGCATATATCTAGATGTGAGTCCCAACTCTGATACTTATTAACATTGATACCTGGAAGAAATTACTTAACCTACTTGAACATCAGTTTCAAAATGAACTTGGTTGACATAAGGATTAAAAACAAGCAAAATACAAAATACAAGCAAAGAATCTGGTGCATAGTAGGTAATAACTTTCATTGGACACTATCACAAACCTTTGAATCATCAACTATTATTGATTTCATTTCTCTTTAGGCTTGGGATGGTTCCTTGGATACTACCTATGTATTTTAAGTGTTACACAATGACACCCTAGGGGTCAGAACAGGTTAATTTTCTTTGTAACATGTTCCATACATCCAAAGATTAATTTCAGCTGTACCAGATTTATCTGAAGGTGTGGGAAAGCAGCATTTCAAATAAAGTCATTAGAAACTGGTCTATCTATTGTATTCCAGCAAAGAGAATGAGTCACCATTTCCCTGCCAACACGTATGTGTAAATACAGACCAAGGTTAAGCAACTATCAGCTCTTGCTTTATTCTCTGTATCCTAACCTGCTGCCATAGCAGCAACTTGTGAAATGGTAAGAAATGCAACAATTGCATGACCTAATTCAGATCTGGTGCTTCAAGCGGGAAACATGTGTGGGCTTCTCTCTTCATACACACATTCAGAGCCCAGAGCAATCAGCAGAGATTTTGAAACAGGTCCTTGTGGAAATGAATCCAGGGCTCTACACCTACTCCTTACATAACTTGAGGTTAAGAAAACAAAGCCCCGTGGGAGGGTGTGCCGGGCTAAGCAAACCAGAGAGATACACAGCAGATATCCAGAGCCCTACCCAATCCTTACTAAGCAGAAATAGAAAGCCAGGAACAACCGGAAGGCCAGAATGTTCTCTTCTGAGCAAGGTCCCGAAGGAGAAAGAACATTAATGTATGTTAACACCTACCAAGGTCAGAATAGTGCGTGGAGGGTGCAGGGTGGTAATGTATCTTGATCTTCATGGTTTCCAATGGAATCCTTCCTTCTTTCCTTCCCTTCCTTCCTCTTTCTTTCTCTCTCTCTCTTTTCTTCTCCCTCCCTCCTTTTCTCCCTCCCCCTCCCACCTTCCCCTCCTCCCTTCCTTCCTTCCTCCCTTCCTTCCTTCCTTCCTTCCTTCCTTCCTTCCTTCCTTCCTTCCTTCCTTCCTTCCTTCCTTCCTTCCTTCCTTCCTTCCTTCCTTTTTCTTTCTTTTTTCTCTCTTTCTTTCTTTCATTCTTTCTTTCTTTCTCTCTCTCTTTCTCTCTTTCATTCTTTCTCTCTCTTTCTCTCTTTCTCTCTCTCTTTCTCTCTTTCATTCTTTCTTTCTCTCTCTTTCTCTCTTTCTTTCTTTCTCTCTTTCTCTCTTTTATTCTTTCTCTCTTTCTTTCTTTCTTTCTCTCTCTTTTTCTCTTTCTTTCTTTCTCTCTCTCTTTCTCTCTCTTTCTCTTTTTCTCTTTCTTTCTCTCTCTCTTCCTTTCTCTCTCTTCCTTTCTCTCTCTTTCTTTCTCTCTCTTTCTTTCTTCCTTTCTTTCTTTCTTTCTTTCTTTCTTTCTTTCTTTCTTTCTTTCTTTCTTTCTTTCTTTCTTTCTTTCTTTCTTTCTTTCTTTCTTTCTTTCTTTCTTTCTTTCTCTCTCTCTCTCTCTCTCTCTTTCTTTCTTTCTTTCTTTCTTTCTTTCTTTCTTTCTTTCTTTCTTTCTTTCTTTCTTTCTTTCTTTCTTTCTTTCTTTCTTTCCTTCCTTGTTTCCTTCCTTCCTTGTTTCCTTCTTTCCTCTTCCATGAGTCATAATCCTCAATCATACAAAAAGGCTCAGAAAAATGAAGTCTTGTCATCAGCTGCAGGTTCACATTCTAGCTGAGCATCTCAGCAATTCTAATTCTATAGGAGAGCTATACTAGAACTGAAAGTCAGGGAGAGATACATCTTTGGGACAGGAACTAATAGGATAAGGACATATGCCACAAGAAAATGAATAGCCTCAAGAAACATGGAAAAATGTTATGTTTGGGAAGGGAATAACAATCAATAGTTAGAATGTGAAGCGTAAGGAAGATATAACATGAGATCATTTTGGTGAAATAAACAGCTAGACAAAAAGCAGATTAAGCATTAGAGAGGATCACAAATTTTATCAAATACATTAGTTATCAGACTCAAATCTTTGGTCTAAGATTACCAGGAATAACCAATTATACAAAACTATTATTGATTATTTTGGGGAGTGCATATTTGGGGCCACATCTAACTCTGCTAAGATTTGGAAGTTCCTCTATTCTCTTTGCTCAGGGGTTGCTCCCCTTCCAACTCGTGCTCAGGAGACAATGCAGTGCCTGGGGGCAAGATGCCTGGGGCTTCCTGCCAGTTAAATTCATTGTTTGGGCCCTTCTTTTTATTTACCAATGCTCTTAGATGCTATTAAAAAACTGCTGAAAGAATTCAAGAATTTGTTTGATTTTCTTGTGATGAATTCTTAATAAATTCTTGAAGCAGAAATGGTACATAATTCATATTGTTGAACAATATGAGGCACTTATTAACCTCTTGTTGTCTGGCCAAATTACATACTTCTAGAGATCATGTCTCCTTGCCCATCTATTATTCATCTCCTCACTTCTAGGTATCTTGGATTTCACATGTGTGCACTCCAACTTCTGTTCCCTCTACCTCTCTCTTCCTGCTAGTGCACTCTTCCAGAATACTTGTGTTTGAAACTCCAAGTTTCCATGTAAAGAAAGACAGCCATCTATAGCCACCATGCTGTAGAGACCATATAGAAAGATAACTTATAAATCAAGAACAATACCAGGCAACTCTTTTAACTTCTAGCCTTTTGAATCTTTCTAATATTGTACCAAATCACATATAATTCCTGCCCTAAATCTCATATGAAAGCATTTCATAAGAGATTTCATGTCAGGAAGCCCAACTAAGCCACTTATGAACTCCTATAAATCAAACGATAACAACAAAGGTTGATTTTTGTTGAACATCGTAAACTTTTATGCCTTAGTATGCAAAGTTAAGTGTTATATATTATTAATGACATTTTGAGTTAAAAACTAAAGGCCTGGGGCTGGAGCGATAGCACAGCAGAAAGGGCATTTGCCTTGCACGCAGCCAATCCGGATTTGATTCCCAGCATCCCACATGGTCCCCTGAGCACCACCAGGAGTGATTCCTGAGTGCAGAGCCAGGAGAAACCGCTCAGCATCGCCCGGTGTGACCCCCCAAAAAAACTAAGGCCAAATTATGCAAAATACTGTATCGCCTCTCTTCACCCTGACTGTACTTGCTTTTAATTTACCAAAATTCACCCATACCTGTAACTTTAATCATACCCTACTTATGACCTCAGTCCATAAGAATCTCCATCTTTTGGGGTTGAGATCAAGAGTTTACACACCTATCTAATGACCAGAGTACTTGTGGAGTATGTTGAAGAGACAGGTGTCCATGTCCTGCCTAAGACCTACTGAATTATAATCAGCAGGGTGGGGACCAAGCAACTTTACTGTCCTGGCATCAGGAGGTAGATTGATGTGGATCAACTTTAGAAGCCATTCATCTAGACCAACCAATGTGACCACAAGATTATTCGCTGCCTTGTAATACCCTTTTGTCGCAATGAGTCTTAACATACTTTAAGAGTGGAATTCTCTCTCTTTGTTCACTCAGTTAATGAAGATTTATTGGGCACTTTCTATTTGCTGGGCATTGTGCTTGATGGTAGCAATTCAAAGATGAGTAAGCAGTAGAAACTATCTCAAAGAGATCTCGGGCAACTGCTGTAGGGTAGGAGACTGGTCAATGACTCAGAAAGGCAGCTGGAGGTAAAAAGAAGTAGCATGCTCAGCTGGTGCTAAGAACCCCTGGAGCACTTTAAAGCACAGTCAGCCAGGCAAACAGGTAGGAGTAGAATGAGAAGACAGTCTCTAACTTGCCCTTCTTCCCTTTACTCATTCCTCCCTGCAGACAAATCCTTTTCCTCCTTCAAGACTTTCTGTGGTATTCAATATAGTTCAATTTGTGTTTTAGAAACACCAAACAACCATGTGTTCTTTATGGCCTGTACCATCCAAGAGATTGTCTTGCGTACAAGAGAGCCAACAGTCTAAGAAACTATTTTTAAACCATATATTAAACACCTCTTTTGTTTTAGATTGTCTTGCTAAGCATCCTTTCCATTCTATGCTCAAATATTTTATTTGATATAAATATACATATTATACTCTTGTGTCCCAACTTCTATCTTAAAGTTATACTTGCCTTTATGATTGTATATATAAGATATTTCAAATGTGATATTGTATGTTGTGCTTATACACACATAATACATATATCATATGTAAGATATGCATATAAGCACAATATATAATATTACATATGAAATATTGATATATGTATATACATATTTACGCACATCTTCTAGACTTTAGAAATTCAAAATAGATTATACTAGGTTAAAAGCAAAATTATAGTAAATCTACATTTCTTTAGTAAATTCAAAAAAACAATCCATTCCTTGTCTTTTCTACTTTCAGAAAGTGCCTTGATTCATGGACCTTTCTTCCATCTCATCTCAAAACCATCTATTGAATATTCTCATACCTTGATCTCATGCTCCCGTTTTGGTCTGGGTATTTGCAATAGCACTAAGTTCACATGAATAATTCATAATAATCTATCTCATCTCAAAATCCTTAATTTTGTTCTGTGTATGAAGTCCCTTTATTCATGTATGGTCAAATATTCACAGGAAGGGGAGGGAATAATAAACAGGCATCTTCTTATTACATCCAGTGATTTCTGTGTAATGCGCTTTGCCATTGTCTAAGTTCTCTTCTTCTCTCATAAACCTTAGGTCCCTTTCATCCAAGAACCAGAGAAAGGAAACCAAAGTACCTAACAGAATGGCCAACCCCCTTTATTAGAGTTTAGCTGAATCCTAGGGCACAAAGTACTCATACATCTATAATTGAGTCTCATTATCTTTATCAATCATCTGATCCCACTTGCTCTACTTTGCTTAAAATTGCAGTTTTCCTTGGCCACTGGCCAAGCAATATCTAGAAGATGGTATCTTTTCTCACTGCAAGTTTGTGAGTTTTCTCTCTTTATACCTACTCCTTTTCTAACTTTCTTATGGAATTTTTCTTCTCAGACTACAAGTATCAACGGAATCAATTTCCCCCCTCTAGCTCCTTGCTTTCACTGAAATCTAGTTGATATTTTAAATCACCACACTCAGAATCCTCTGAATACAGGATTTATATTGACTTACATATCCCCTTTTAGGTTTTTGCCATCTTCGATTCCATGCTTAGTTTTTTACCCACTCTTTTGGCAGTTCTTTGTCCTTTCCTGGTGTACCCACTATCTATGGGTGCAACCCTGTTACTACTCCTGAGTCTTTCTCCTACATTCGGAGAGCTCTGAAAATAAATTACATAACATAAATCTCATAACATTAATTCATAGGATTGGATTTAATTTTTTATAAAGTTTACATCATCAAAATTAATTGACCCCTCAGTTCTCCTTATTTATCTGACAGTATTTCTCCAGATGTTATTATTATATGAAGTAAGATGTTTCATACTCTTAACATATTTTGCTTTATTCTTTTGTATTTCATTATCCTTTTATTCCAGGCACTGGTATTACTACAAAGTAGGTCCCATATACATGAATGAAAAGTTAATATGCACATATCAAAAATTTCTTGAGTCTACTATGATAGGTTGGAAGCTCACTCAACTTTACTTATTAAAGCTATGACTTTCCTTCAGCAATTTTTCCTAACATGATACTTCAAAACCTAATTAGAAGAAAAATCTCTAGTCTCTTGTAATGACAAGATTTCTTTCCCAAGCTGGCACATTTCTGTTCTTAATACAAACAAAAATGTATAACCAAAGCTATGAGGTGACAAGACATATATGTTTATATGGGTAAGTATGTAAATCTTTTCACAAACAAGCTCTTAATAAAATATTGAAATTCCATATCTTGCCAACAAAGTGTAATGGTAGATGTCCTAAATGATTTTCACTCTCCACATTCCTGGTATTGTAAGCTTTCCTGGCAGAGTCAAGGAGAAATAGAAATAAAATAGGTAGGGGAAGCAAGAGGAGTATTTAAGGAGATGCTTCCAAACTAAATCACAAAAGTTGAAACACCCCTTCCATAAATGAGGCTCCATGCAGCATTTGACAACAGTTCAAAGCTGACAAACGTCTTTAATTCCTAGATGCGTCAGCAAGAAAGGTTTCAGTATTCCCACCGAAACCAGAGATATTTCAGATTTATGTGATCCACACCCTTGAAGTCAAGGCACTAACATGTTCTGCTTGAGGCGCTGAAAAGCTTAGTGTCTCCCTTTCAAAAAGGAAGGTTTCCTGTAAAACAAATGGAGGCAATCACAAGTGGAACAAGTCCAGATTATTACAGGATTCTCATGGTTCAGGTGAGACTTGAGCTTAAAAAGTTTATGGCTGTTCTCACCTCACTTTTTCCTCCACTAATTGCTTCCTGGCCATTGAGTTTGCAAGCTTCAGTGGTTGGGCAGACTCTGCTGTAAGTTTGTGAGGGCTCCAAAGACTCCGCAAACACTTTGCCCTTGACTAATTTCCCTCATTCAGGAACAGGTAGTGTATATGACTCAACTTCATCAAGTACCAGGAGAACCCAGTGATGATGGGTAATTGTCCTTTAATGCCACGTTGAAGAGCTCTGGAAGCACTGAACTAATGTCAACTAATTAAGCCATATATACACATACACCAGCTGTGGCTAAAAAACAAAATAAGACTCATAAGGTCATCAGTAAAAGAGCAGACTCATTGTTTCAATTCAATGTCTTAGTCTATTGCCAAACTTATCATTTTGGGTAGCATAAGATGTTCTATTAAAGTTACCAGAATACAAGAGTAATAAGAAATGAAACAAGTACTCCCTATATGAGCAATTCCTAATTAAGGTGTATGCCTCTTTGAGAGTCTTGACAGGTCTATTATGGGAATCAGGGGTACACAGTTCAAACTATTATTGAATGCCTTCTTACTAATGTTTGATTCCCCATCCTCATTTGAGATTGCTATTACTTTTAGTTTCCCTTAATAATTAGTCCTCAAGTTTAATATATTTATATTTCTTATCCATTAATTTCTACTGACTTTGGAAATTGAACCCAGGGCTTCCCACATGCAAGTCTATTCGTCAAGTTTTTGTTTTTTTTTATTTTATTTTTATTTTCATTTTTATTATTATTTTTTTTTGCTTTTTTTTGGGTCACACCCGGCGATGCACAGGGGTCACTCCTGGCTCTGCACTCAGGAATCACCCCTGGCGGTGCTCAGGGGACCATATGGGATGCTGGGATTCGAACCCAGGTCGGCCGCGTGCAAGGCAAACGCCCTACCCGCTGTGCTATCACTCCAGCCCCTATTCGTCAAGTTTTAAAAGGGAAAATATAAAGCATGCCATTATGTCATTATCCACAGACATTGAAGTATGTTCATGTTTTAATTTTCCATATTCTCATGGAAGCCTTCAACTAGTCATTTAAACCTGACACTAACTGATTCTCAATCATATTCATTGATGTTTATTTGATAAATAATCAAATATCTGATGCAAGGTAATTTGTCAGGCCTTCCTTGCCATCTGTTATAGACTGTTAATAGACGAGGCTAACCTGCCTACATCTTTTCTTATACTTTCTTATGAAACCATGCATCATTTCCTGCTCTATTCATTATTTGTATATTCAAAATTCTTTGTCAAAAATACAACTATTTCTTTAGTATATCTTTATGTATCCCCCACAGATATAAAGTATAAGGACATGCTCAAGCTAGGGATATATCTACCTTCCACAGATCACATTACTTGCACACAAAACATATAGCTAAGAAGGGTCTTTTTATGAAAACCAGGATTGCTAAGGTAACAACAGTTGCATAATTAACTAGCAAAAACGGATATTTCTTGCCAAAAAGACTCTTGCCACCAAGAGGATTGAGAATAGAAATAAGAAGGGAGGAGAGTCATTCCCTTGGTCTGTATCCCAGAAATACAGTCAATTTTAGAGTAGAAAGTTTTCTGGACTCTGTTTTACCAATCATGCTCTTGGACTGGTGGAAAGGTCAGGATTTGCAATCAAGCACTTGAATTATCTTTTCCTATCCCTTTCATTTCACCTTTTTAACTAAGTGAAGTATCTTGAATGGCAAGTTTGGGAAGGCATTTCAAAAACACCCCAAGGATAATAAATTTGAGGGCAGAGTGACTGGGCTAAACTCCTCTATCTGTGTCTAGTTAGCGTGAGAATTACAAATTACCTTCCTTCTGTGCCTCAGTTTCCTTGTGTAGGAAGTGGATATGCTAATAGAGTCGTCTCTCTTGGGGTTGTGGTGAGATTTAAATAAACTGCTATCAGTTAAGTACCTCATTGACATCTCAGTGTTTGTGAAGTCCCCACTCTACTACTTGTGTTACTTTATAGTAAACTAGATTAAAAGTGAGAAGAAAAACATAATAAATAGCTATGGAATACCTACTACACGTGTAAAAGTGCCCAAACCACTTTAGATTGAGTTTCTCCTCAATTAAACCTGACAACAGTCCCAAGAGGTGCTTAAAATTTAACTGCCAGGGAAGTTATAGACCTTGCCAATTTTTACAAACAGAACTTCCAGTTCTCCTGTTGTGGGAATGTTGATTCTTCAAGGAGCAGAAAAAGATTGTATCTGGTTGGGACTATTTCTTAGAGAATTTATGGTGAAAGGAAATTCCTTAAAATCCGCTAAAACAATGTTTGAATCCATGGCAATTCTCTCTACTTTGAAGGCATTGGCCATCATTCAAGATTTATCCATGTACAACCTCAAATAATACTAAGCTTAAATCAGTCACAGAAAGAAGCGCCCAGGACTTGGCATCAAAAAGTTTCAGGAGCTTTGGGACCTTAATCAGTTCCTTCATTTTGCTAAACTTTTATTTCCCTTTTTCTTAAAATTGCAAGAATAAGTGGGGATCATAATGCTAGCCCACCCTCCCTCAACAGAGGGCACTGAGAGCTAAATCAATGCCCATAAAAGGCGGTCTGCCTAGGAACCACCATCTAATTCATAAAAACATCTCAATTGACTCAAAATTTTTGAAGACTGGAGCCCAAGACTCTGTTGAAAGCATATATTCTTTAGGGCCATTCTTCTGCATGAAAAGAATTAAATGATGCAATGGATGAAAATGCATTCTTGAAATTTATACTAATGCTAATTGTGTTCTATTCCTGTCCAAGATCACAGATCCACATTCTCTTCTTCGAACTCTTTCTCTTGCCACTCTGTCTCCTCTATTCCTTACCATCTCCTGTCCACTACCCTTCGTCTTCCTTCCAAACTGAAAATAACTGTGTGTGAGATTCTGCAGCCTTCCTAATCTTTAGGCTTCATAAACTGAAAGCGTTCAAATCATTTTTATGATTAAATAAATTTAAAAAGTAAATGGGAGTTGGTGTCTAACCATACTCGTATTTTTCTTTTCATATACAAAAATCTAATCTAGTTACATAATAGTTTTCATCTAACAAATGTTAAGTATTTTCATGTAAGCCAAATAATTCATTGTCACTTACACATGATCGTTCTGAAGTAGAGAGAGGCAACATCATCTCTCTTTCACCTTCCCCACTCCATTTCAACCAAGACATAGGAAATATAAACTAATATAATGTAGCTTTTTTCTATATAAGAAAGCAGAAAAGTCAGATTAGAGACAGGTATAACATAATCCAACTCCCTGACCCATCACCTTTCAATTCCAAGGATTTTGAAGTTAGTGATTTCATCTCTCTTTCCCTCCGCAGTGGAATATAGAGACGGGTGTATCACGTCCCTCTGCTCTGTATTCTCTGGAACTTCAAGTGCATTTGTAAAATGCCTGGAGCAAACTAAGTGCTTGGTAAATACTACATCTCTTTTCCTATGTTCTTTTGGGTTGTCTCTTCCCTATGTTATCAGCAAAAAGTACTTAGATGTCTTAATTAAAAGTATCTTGATTGAGGGCAACAGAGTGTAGTCCTGCCCTTTAATCTGCATTCCTTCAGCAGCCAGGTTGCAGGGCTTGTTTAAGCTGAAAAATTCAAATGTAATCAGAAGATGGAGCCAAGGTGGCAGTGGTGCAGACGAAGGGACCAGGAGGGGTGGAGCAGTGGCAGCTCTCAGAACTCTGGATGGCAAGAGATGTATCCAGACCCTGAGCCAGGCTGAATTTCAGATCCAGGGTACTGTGGAGAGAGGCAGGTGAGACCCTCAACTGACCCAGCAGTGTCCTGGCAGCCGAAAACCTGCAGAACCCAATCACTGCCATGCTCTCAGCCAGATCCAACAGGTTCTGGCAAGCCTCTCGCATGAATGGATCTTTTGAAAAACTCAGGTATGTGGGTTTTGTGATGGAAATCTCCAGGCTTTCATGGATTTGGGGATGGTGACCTTCCCTCCTTCCCCTGTTCTACTGGGAGCCTGGTAGTCATGCCTATGAACTGCAGTGCTTGCCAAAAATGCTTATTAACTGGCCATGATTCAGAGACTTATAAGTAAATCTCAAAAGAAATCAGCAAGCTACAGAGATGCTTCTGGATCCCAAAGTCCCCATCCAGTCAATAATTCAAACCCAGTTGTATCACTCCATCTATATTTTAAGTAGAAGGCAACCACAAGGTTCAATCTGTAAACAACATGTTAGTAATCTTTTATACAAGAGCTTAATGGCTCCACATTGAGATACAACAATCCTCACACTTTCTTTTAAGGAAATCTGTTTTGATCATTTTTAGTAAATTAATCATAACCAGCAATACAAAATAAATCATTCAGGGCCTGCTATTGGGGCAGGCCTGGTTGGTGTTTTGGGAAAATAGGAAATAATGATACTGAGAAGGTGTAATGATGGTGGGATTGGTGTTGGACTAACTTTTTTTATTCCCTATGCCCTATCTACCGCATCCGACTGGTTGGCCCCCGAGTCTCATGTTATGGCTTTCATTTAAGAGGTTTTTACCTGTGGTCCCCTTAGAATATCCTGGGGGAATAAAGGAAAACCATAGGGTTCTTGCTTAAGAAATGCTGCCTTAGAATCCTTGGGTACTTACTGAAAATAGAGACTCCCAAGCCAGAGAAAGAGTCATACCAGAGATAATAAGTCTACCTTGTACATGTATAACTCTATGGTCTCCTGAGCATCACCAAGGGTCCCTTCTGATTACAGAGCCAGGTATGGCCCCAAGACCCAAAACCAAACAACAACAAAATAGAATGCAGAAGCCAAATCCTAGCTCCAAACTATCTAGATTCTCAGGGAAGGATATTTGAAATATATAATTTTGCAAAACCATTCCAAATGAATCTTACCCACAGGTACAGGGGTGCAGTGGGCATGGACTCCCAGGTGGTGGACCTGGCTACCAGACCAGGGAACTTGAAGAGACCCCTTCTCAGCTGAGGTACCTTCTGAGCACCTGGCCAAAGGGGGCCCCCACAAGTCTTAGGGGTGCATCAGAAGTGAACTGCAGGCCCTGCCCAGGCACCAAAGCAGACCCTCCTCCCACAGGTACTGGCGTGTGGTGGGCGTGGCCTCCTTTCCCAGCACTTTGAATTCACATCTCAGCCTCCATGTCCTAATTCTGACGAGGACAGCCGGGGTATCCCAAACACATTAGGCCAATAGTCCACTAGCCTATTCCAATTAAAATACTCCCCAAACTCACCAAAATAATAGTGAGCACAAGAATCTGAACAAGCCTAATGTAAAAGAATACATCCCCTGAAGCTGCACTAATATCCTCACATAAGGCACAGAGGAGGACCGAAAGGTAGTATTCTTAAAGGGGAAAAAGGAGACCACCATCGACTGAGCCCGTCTAGAATCCTCTCTTGCAGCAAGAGGAGGTCACTGATAGTGAACCAGAGGGACCCACCTCCATACTAATACGGCAACATGATGAAACAGCGCAGATCCCTACCATTAGGAGTGGATGAAGAAAAGAGACCTGAAGCCTCAACAGGAATACCCACAAATACAATCTCTCCAATAAAGAATTCAGAGGTAAAATGTTGAGGAGGTTCAATGAGTTCAAAGAAACGGTGGAACATGCATTCAATAAATTAAAAGAGGACAGGAAAGAAACAGGGGAACAGACAGCCAATACAACACAAGAAGAAATTAGAACAAAAATAAGAAAGCTACAAACAGAAGTGTCACTAAGAAAGGATTCAGTAGATGAAATTTAAAAAAAACTCAGTGGGTGCCCGCAACAGTAGAATGACAACAGCCAAAGCTCACAGAATCAGTGAGCTTGAAGATGAGCTGCAGAAAGCATAAAGGCAACAAGATATAATGAGAAAAGACCTTAAAATAGTAGTCTGGTGAAAAAGAGACCTAGGGGGTGAATTCAAGAGGATCAATATCAGAATCATCAGGGTACTAGAAGGACAGGGAGGCAACCCCAATAAAGTAGCAAGAGTTAAAGATATCATTGCTGAGAAGTTCCCAGAGCAGAGAAAGCAGGCATTCAGATCCAAGAAGCCTGAAGGGTACCAACTAAAAGAGAGCCTAATAAAAAGACTCCAAGACCAATCATAACCAAAAGAACCTTACATGTCATGCACACAAGTTTAAAAAGGAATTTCTTTAATTTGTGGGCAGTTAGCGTTGATCATATCTTAGGAAGAACTGGAGAACTTAAAAAAATTAAAGCCCATTATTTCTACCCAAAACAACTAACTAATAATGTGTAAGAAGAGGAGCAGCATTGGATGAGATTTAGAATGGATGGTGGACAAGAATAGTAGAAATAAGTACCAGGAGGTGTGCTCCATGGCCTGGAGGCTGGCCTCACATGCTGGGAGAAAAGGCAGCTCAGATAGAGAAGGGAACACCAAGCAAAACGTGGTTGGAGGACCTGCTCGGGAAGGGAGATTCAAGCTGAAAGTAGACTATAGATTGAACACGATGGCCACTCCGTACCCCTATTGCAAACCACAACACCCAAAAGGAGAGAGAGAACAAAAGGGAATGCCCTGCCACAGAGGAGGGGTGGGGTGGGGGGATGGAATTGGGGGTGGGGTGGGATACCGGGTTCATCGATGGTGGAGAATGGGCACTGGTGGAGGGATGGTTCTCAAACATTGTATGATGGAAACACAAGCACGAAAATGAGTAAATCTGTAACTATACCCTCACGGTGATTCACTAAAAAAATAATAATAAACTTAAAAATATAAGAATAATAATTAATCAAAAATAAATAAATAAACAAATAATAAAAAGCACACACCAATAGATGTGAGAAAAAAATAGAAATAGAATGAATGGTGAAGGGGATAAAAAGGAATATTAACAGTACACAAGACCTCTTTCACCCTCTAATTAGCACACTAGTATTTACAGCCATCTGCCTCTGGAGGAGAAAGAAAAACAAGGTAAAACATAGCATAAACATATGGTTTTTGTATTAGTGTTTTCCTAAACCAAAGAGAATAACAGGAGTTATCAGTGGCATTTAAAATATATATTTCCTCTCCTTCTATGCAGGATTTACTGAAGGTGTAAGGTCAAAATGAGTCAATGTTAAGATTTTCTTTCTTAAGCTGCCTTTTAGCAAAGATGCCATTCTCAAAAGACCAATGTGCACTGCTGCACCAGAGAGCATCTTCCTAGCATTTAAGCAGTCTGCTCTTTTAATTATTATACTAACATTTTGTCAACTGTCAAATGCTTGGAAATAATTTAATATCCTCCCATCTCCATGCAATCCGTTTATTGATATTCATGAAGTGTGTTCCCCGAGCAGTGTCTAGACTGAATGTCAATAGGGTCTGCTAAGGGAGATACTCTTCTCAGAGGGAGGATATTAATAATGGAATTCAAAAATTATTTTTAATTTTGGTTTTAGAAAGGATTAGATGGGACATGACCACAGTGCACCCTTAATAGCCTGATGCATAAATAAATGTAACCAAGTCATTCTGAATATCAAAGATGAGAAATGATCAACTGAAATGAATCACTTTTAGCTGATACCATCTTTATAATTTTACAGCCAGTCTTGTGTTCTGTGTTATACTGAAGAGTATTTTTCTGTGTCTTTTCAAAAGAAGTAGTACCGTTTTGCAGCTGGCCTTTTACTTTGAAAACTATGAATATGAGAGGCTAAAAAGATAGTACAGTGGGTAGGGCAGTAGCTTAAATGAAAAAAAAAATTCCCAGTTTGATCCCCAGCACTCCATAAGGTTCCTTGTGCCCCTCCAGGAATGATCCTTGAAAGCAGAGCCAGGATTATGCCCTTCTGACTGTCAGGTTTGGTCCCAAAATGAAACAAAAGACCAGAATTGCAGAGAAGAAAGAAACCTGGGTTACATAGATACCTTTGACAGTAACCTGCTTCTCAACAATTGGTCCCTGGAGATTTGTTCGAGCGGGCACCAGTAACGTCTCTCATTGAGAGACTTACTGTTACTGTTTTTTGCATATCAAATACGCACGGGTAGCTTGCCAGGCTCTGCCGTGCGGGCTCCATACTCTCTGGAGCTGGCCGGGTTCTCCGAGAGGGGTGGAGGAACCGAACTCAGGTCTGCCGCGTGAATGGCGAACGCCCAAGCACTGTGCTATCGCTCCAGCCCTCACTGGAGGTAGCCCTCAGAAAACGATCCAAGTTTTATAGTGGGACAAAAGAATGGTTACTGATACATACTTAAAAGTATTACAAACAATAACCATCACTGGGCATGTAGTAAATTCTTTGATGAGCCTTTCTTAAGTTTTGTCATTTTACTCTCAATCACCCTGAAATAAAATTTGTTATTACCCTTGTTTTTTTGTCATTTAGTTTGGATCCCTGATTTAATGGGTTGCTAATTGTACTCTTCAGTATATGGCACCTTTTACTATCTAGCAGTGGAAGGTTTCCTTACATTTAAATGTTAAATTTATATTTTTTCTCCCCTTACCCTATTTTTCTCTTCCTTTTGTGCTTTATTAAAGTGTACTCTGAGCATGATATGTAATATGTGAACAATATTATCTGATTCTTGCTCTTCGCTTGAGATATTTTAAATCCCATGGAAATTTTTCTGTCTTTCTCTCTCACATGGGTGTAACTCTGTTACCCCAAGATGAGGGAACTGAGGCTGACAAAATAAACTAAATTGCTTCACACCATATCACATGAATATTAATTGGCACAGCTGTCTCCAACTAAGTTTTACTAAAAAGGTTGTGCTCATTACTATTTCATTATATTGCCTTCTTTTGAATATATTAAACTGGAAGCAGACAAATAGCTCAAAAGGCTAGAGTAGGCTGGAGCAATAGCACAGCGGGTAGGGTGTTTGCCTTGCATGCGGCCGACCGGGGTTCAATTCCCAGCATCCCATATGGTCCCCCGAGCATTGCCAGGAGTAATTCCTGAGGGCAGAGCGAGGAGTAACCCCTGAGCATCCCAAGGTGTGACCCAAAAAGGAAAGAAAAAGGCTATAGTATAAGTTTTGCATGCCTGAGCCTCAGGTTCAATACCTAGCACCCTTGGGCTCCCAACTCCATTGAAAGTGCCCCCTGAGCTTAGTACTAAGCCAGGAGCAGCACTAAACACCACCAGTTGTGGTCCTAAAACCACATAAAAACACAAATAAAACATTAAGTTGATCATTTTCCACGACACCTGTGAATTTCAGAGAAGTTAAGAAACTTGTCCAAGATCACTCAGCTTTTTACTGTCACTGTCACTGTCATCCTGTTGCTCATTGATTTGCTCAAGCTGGCACCAGTAGTATCTCCATTGTGAGACATGTTTTTACTGTTTTTGGCATATCAAATATGCCACTGGTAGCTTTTTACTAACAGTTTATATTTCAGTGCAGCTCTCTGACTTCTGAATGTATATGCATTTTATTTTCCCCATCCAGTAACATCTAACTACCAATTAAATAAGTTAACTCAGTCTTTAAATTTCTTGTTCTATATTTTATTCTCTGGACTAGACAGCGGGTAGGGTGTTTGCCTTGCATGCGGCTGACCCGGGTTCAATTCCTCTGTCCCTCTCAGAGAGCCCAGCAAGCTACTGAGAGCATTCTGCCCACACAGCAGAGCCTGGCAAGCTACTTGTGGCGTATTCAATATGCCAAAAACAGTAACAACAAGTCTCACAATGGAGACGTTACTGGTGCCCACTGGAGCGAATCGATGAACAACGGGACAACAGAGCTACAGTGCTATATTTTATTCTCTAGTGATCTGGTAGAAGATTACTTTCCTTATTAAACAGCACAGTGGAAGCAATAAGTGATTTATACAAAACCCTAGTGTCCCGGTATCACCAGGGATAACACTAAGGTAAGGAGATTTATACCACCTGAGCCTATGAAGCCAAGCAAGGCTTTGTTTTCTTTCTTTAGGTAAAGCTTCTTGTGTGTCTCGGGCACGTATCTTTGAAAACTCAACAGCACTATTATTGCTGCTAAGCAGATTGAAAGAAAAGTTGTCTCTTCTAAATAACTTTTGAAGATCACAGGTCTATATCACTATATCTGAGTCAGTCTTGTCGGATAATTTTTCTCAGTAAGAAGTCATATGGCTCCTGGTGGGACCTCAGGATATGTCAAGGTTAAAATTGTGTAAATGGTCAACTAATGACATGAGTCTAGGGTGTCAACTGATAGGACAGGAGTGGCAAAAGAAACAAGTTTAGTAGGTGCCACAATAAGAAACAAAGATTGAAAAATACTTTAGTAGACCAAGATTTTCATACTTAAAGTGATTTTAAAAAAGTATTTCTGTATTTTCACAATCTTAGTCTTTTGATATTTTGCATCCAGTTCTCCAGGATGGATAATTTCTCTTTCTTGATACTAAATAAAGGGGGAGAGAAGAAATTGGCACTTCCGAAGAATCAATAAAGATATTTTATTCTAATATAAATTTAGGGGACTGTCTTGTATGAGAAAAAAATGTGATAATTTTGGAGTAAAAGAAAAGAAATACTTCAAAATATTTCATTTCTTCCTTCTAATGTGACCATGAATAATTTACTTAACCTGTGATTTACTTCCTATGAACTGGAGATAATGATGTTTATCTCTCTAGATAAATAATAAATAATATTAGAAAATGCATATGAAATACCTGGTACATTGTGAGACACTCAATGAATGTTGAGTCACTAAGAGAAAGAAAATGAAGAGCATTTTAGTACTTCAGAACAAGAAAAAAAATCTAGTTAAAGTTGCATTATGGATTTTTCTCTTTAACCTTTCAGTTCCTTTTGGTAGAGGACAGCTGAGCTGGGCCTTGCAGCATCTGGAAGGTCACTCTGTGCATGAATTTGTTTTGGCATTTGTGTCTGCCTTCTTTATTTTATTTTATCCACTGCCAAGGGGGCATTTTGATTGGCACAGAAGCCAAGTGAAATGAAGAACTCCCTCTTGAGGGAAATACATGTAGGAGCTCTGTGAGAATTGCCGCTTTTCTGTCCAATGAGGACTTAATTTCTTCCCCTTCACTGTGTTTTTGAAGAATTTTTGATGTTTTCCTGGCCCTGTCAATTTTATTCCTGTCCAGCTCATTCACCAACACCACAAGGCACTATCAGCTCAGCCCCAGAAACATGATGGCAATGTAGTAGAATCCATTTAGACATGGTAATGTCTAGTCTGAGGCTTATGGGGCACTGTAACTAAATTTATGTTAAAGCCTACATGGAGAGAAAGATATCTCAGGTAGTCTGACACTTGGTTTCATTACTCAGCCTCTTTCCTAGCGATAGGAATTTTGTTCACTGTTCCTTGAAAGTATCAATCACCTGAGCTCACCTGTTTTCATTAGCTGTATGTTTGATCAGTGGCTACAGAATGAATCATCTGAAAATTTCTACTGCATTAAGCAGAGTCCCTTTCAAGTCGTGTAGGAATGAAATGCATTATTCAATAAGCTCTGTGCTCTCTAGTGCTCAGAGAAATTTAGGGGAAGCAGTGACTCTACATTAGAAGAAAGTATGAGACAATTGTGTCTTTGTAAAAACTATGCATTGCATTTTGGACTTAAGGGTCCTCAGGAAGGAAGCATGTACAATAAACTGGTAATAGGCTGGCCTGGGTTGCAAACTTTAGTTCTAGAACAACAATGTTCTTTCAACCTATAGTTTCTCCGCTGGCAAGTCATTTATCTAGAGAGTTTGTTTCACATATAAGCTCCTTCTGCTAGAGAAGTATTTGCTAATGTGGACAATGTTGCTTCCAAAGACACATATAAATCTTTTACTGTTTGTTGGCTTCTTTCTTTAGCCCTTACTTTTCATCATTGATGTAAGCATACTGTTTTTCATAAGAAACAAATAATAATAGTATATATGAAAGTGTTCCTAATAATATCGTAAGTAACTTAGCTACTTTATGCAAATAAATAAGACAAACATAAAAAACTGCTTAAGAAGATGTAGGCGTTTATTATGGTACAAGACGCAGCTCAATTATTTAATAGCTCCAAAGTCTAAAACTTTGAATGTTCAATGAGGATTGAGAGCAACTATGACATATATATACATCAACACACAGTGAAAAGGACAAGTCATTCGGGATGGGAGATGTGTGCTGAACGCAGATAAAGGACCAAACATGATGACCTCTCAGTATGTGTATTGTAAACCATAATGCCCAAAAGTAGAGAGAGAGAGAGTATGGGGGAAATTGTCTGCCATGGAGGCAGGGGGAGAGCTGGGAAGGGGAGTTATACTGGGAACATTGGTGGTGGAGAATGTGCCCTGGTGGAGGGATGGGTGTTTGATCATTGTATGACTGAAACTAAAACATGAAAGCTTTGTAACTGTATCTCATGGTGATTCAATAAAAAAGAAAGGACAAGTAAAAAATATTTTATCTTCAGAAGCTATTTAGTTAGGGGATGAAAAAGATTATAAGAATTGAGTTAATATGCACAAGGGTATTTGTGCAGTAGTAAAGTTGTGCACAAAGCAACTGGAATAGAGGAAGGAGAATGTTGAATGGATGTGGATAACCAATAGATGACTTCATGGACCATCTAAGACTAAATAGAGTAAGAGTCTTGGATGGCAAGATGTCAGACAAATGCAGGAGGGAATAAAGTACATTTCAAATAGAGAAAAGAAATGAAAACTGGCATTAAAGTTCATGTTTTGGAGAAGTATAGAGTCCAAAATAATGACTATCATATAGATGGGGGTGTGCTGGTAATTGACGTCACATGTATTTGAAAAACTGGATAAGATTCAGATTAAAAAGTGGCATAAGGAAATGTATATTTTGGAATAGACTTGGGACATATTATTAAAGACAGACTTTAATTATTTGCCAGACTTCAAAAATTTCCTATGCGAGAAGTGATGAGGACTTAAGCTAAAGTTATTCTGGGAATGTAGATAAGAAGTTTGACTCAAGGGATAAATCTGGTAAGAATCAAATCAGCTATGACACATGAGAGCATGTTTTATAATTCAAATTAAAAGACACAATTTTCTAAATTTTAGAGCAACACCCAGCTCTGCTCAGGAGTTAGTTCTGACTCTACTTCCAGGGATTACTCTTGGTGACCTCAAGAGACCATATGGGGTGACAGGAATCAAATCTGGG